>NC_052151.1:216827521-217109109 GCF_902713615.1 Scyliorhinus canicula
CCGTCTGAATTAAAATCTGCTACATTTCCACGGTCCGTATCCTTCTATTCCCATCCTATTCATGTATTTGTCAAGATGCCCCTTAAACGTCACTATCGTCACTCCTTCCACCACCTCCTCCGGCAGCGAGTTCCAGGCACCACTCCTCTCTATGTAAAAAAACTTGCCTCGTACATCGCCTGTAAACCTTGCCTCTCGCAACTTGAACCGATGCCCCCTAGTAATTGACCCCTCTACCCTGGGAAAAAGCCGCTGACTATCCACTCTGTCTCCCCCTCATAATTTTGAAGACCCCTATCAGGTCTACAACCCCAAACGGGGCCGCCAGCTACTCCCAACCCTCCTCCACCAGTCTCCGGGAGCAACCTATCCAGAAACTCCATCATATCTCACACTCTCTCCAGTGGCTCTGACCTGCACAGATCGTGGCGTAGGCCTCAAAAGCCACATGGACCTCTCGTGTTTTCACTAAAACACCCTTCCAGTTATCGACCTTCATTAGGTCCCGAGAGACCGCCTGTTGCCTCAGCTGGGGCACCGACTGACGACCTGCCTTCTCCCGGTGATCATACCCTCGCGCCGCCGCTGCTGCTCGGCCGTTCCAGTGGATAGCATGTCAAACAGCACCTGGAGCCACTTTCCGGTGGCAAACAACTCCGGAGATGGAGCGTCCGAGTAGCGGCGGTCTGTTTCCAGGACCTCTCCTACTAAACGCTCCATCACAATGTAAGTATGCTTTATATAAGATCGCCTCTCGACTAAAGAGCCTCTCTCAGTGTCGAGGAAGAGACAGATCAATTGTTGTTCAACCTGATGTTCTTCTCAATGGCCCCGGCCATGCGATCGCATAATCCCTTCTCAGCCAACAATGCCACATCTAGTATGAATGGGGCCTGCTTGATAGGGCATGTCTCCAGCTCCCTGTCTACCAAATGTGGAGCGTGATCAGACATCACTATCTCCAAATATTATACTTCTCTCACTCCCAGGACCAGAGACTTACCAAACAAAATAGAGATCGTCTTGAGCAGACCTTATGTGCATGTGAGAAAAAACGAGATTTCCCAATCATGTGGATGTAGGAATCTCCACGTGTCCCCTCCCCCCACCTGCTTCATGAAAGTTCAAGGCTCTGTCGCAATCCTCAATAGAGCCAGATATTTTTGGGATGTAAAACACAGTTAAAGGCCCCTCGCAAGGTCAGTCGATGTGGAACCAGTTACAAAGTTTCAGCATACTCCTTTCCCCCCCTCCCAACTCAGACGCTAAGCACGCCAAACCTATAGTCCTGGTTTTGCACTGCCGCTCCCCGCTATCTCTATCCTGTTCGCCTGCAATATGCGTTGCTCGCAAGATAGTTCCCATCACGACAATAAAAGCCACAAGATGAAGGCCAAAATGCGAATTAACTATGTCTGGGGAGGGAAAAGATTCAGATCCATCAACTGTACAACATGTAATTATTCCTTCAACTAGAAAGAAAAAAAACTTCAACCACCGATTATCAAGGACCATATATAGTGAAACCCAGCAACCCTTCAGCCCGCAGCTTTGACAAGAAACTGCAAATAAAGATATCCACACCACAACACTTCGCGTTTAATTGGACCTCGGTCCATGTTTGTTGATAAAGTTTTCGACCTCTTCGGGTGTCTCAAAAAGAAGTCCTTGTCTTAACTCCGTGCCTCGCCAGATAAACCACTCTGAAACAAATGCCCTCCTTGTGGAATACCAACATTATCTTGCGTTGTGGATCAGAGTTTAGAAAACACTAAAGTATATGATGAAGATCACCTGACACATATCTGTTTATTGATTTTGGCTGGGATAAGTACATGAGCCTGCGTTTCATATGTTCTGCAACAGAGTTCTTAGGGGTTTTTAGTCAAAAAAACAAGCTGTATTCCACGAATTTACTTCACATTTGTATAAACGCCCAGAGTTAGGATTTTTATCAACTACAAACATAAAGACCACAGACAGCTACAGTAATCAATGTATAAGCATTAATGAATTCCCCTTAACTGTGCCAATTCAATACCAATACCCTTAAACCAAAAAACTGTTTTTACCAAACAGCAGGTAACCATAATCATCGGATTTAATTCTTTCAGTAACTCTTTAAAATTGAAAATAGAGAAACTGGCCAAAATACTTCTCTGTCTGAGTCCACAGCAGCCAAGTCTGATAAACGTAAGTAAAAACTCACAGAGCCACAGCCCAGCTCCACCCACACAATTACATCACTGAAGCCATGTGACAAGACAAAAACCTTTCTGAAAGGGACCCACGCATGACACCTACCCCCAAGAAAAAAATAAACCAACAACTTCAAAGATGGTTTCATTTTTCACCTTTTCACTTGCCCATTAATACCATTGACAATAAACATATATTAGTTAAATAAAAACGAAACAGGCAACATTGATAATAGTACAGTCCATTTCAGTTCTTTGTTTTCCTGCAGCTGGAATGCCTCTTGATTAACAGTCTCTTTGGACAAGAAGGTATCTGCGCAAGACATCCATTTCTCCACGCCTCAGCATCTTTCTTTAAGGTCAGATACTTTCATTCAATCCGATAACAAAGCCTCTTATAATTCTCCAACACAGGGGCAGTGTTTAGCACAGCCTTCTTGCCTTCAAATGCCTGTTGACACTCCGCTGTACACTGAATTTTGTTACGCTTCTTCAGCAAGTCCATCAGTGGAGCAACCACGTTGCTAAAATGTGGCACAAATTTACGGTAAAATCCTCATGCCAAGAAATGACATTATTTCCCTTTGTGTCATATGTATTGTAAACTCCCCAATAACTTTTGTTTTAACACCCCGTGGGACCATTTGTCTGGGTCCAATTGTGTGACCAATGAACGTGATTTGTGTTTATCCAAACTCGCTTTTGCCGAGGTTTACCACAAAACCCACCTCCTGAAGTCGATCGAAATCACCATCAGATGCTTCAAATGTTCTTTCCCAGGATATTCGTCCTTCAACAACTCAGTTCTTTGATTTTACCACTGGCTTATGAACCACAGTATCATCACTCACAACTGTGACGCAGCTATACCATTATTCAAAATAAACAGTATTCCTGGACAAGATAGTTTCTCAGTTACTCCCACTGCCACTTCAACACTCGTCACTGATCTTTATAATGGACCAACACACTTCTCACCCTGAATTCCATATTCTACTACCTTTTCTGGCAATATTCATCCCAAACCACATAAGTCTTCATCTCTTACGATTAAAGATTGACTAGCTCCCGTATGTCTGAAAATTCTGACTCCTTTCCCTACTTCTCCTGGTACACATGAGTAAACGCTATCCACACAAGTAAATTATTTAAAGAGATCTGGCACCTTATTATCAACCACATCTTGATCAGACTGTACATTCTTTTTCACCTCCATCGCTGGAATTGGGCTAACCTTCACCACTTTAACAACCCCCACTGGCTTTTGCGGTTTTACCACATCAGCCTTTCCAGTGCTTTTCTTCAACCCCCAACACTGTGACTTTACATGGCCTAGTTTATTGCAGTAAAATCATCTGACATATTTCATTTCTCTTCGTTCTGGACTTCTTTGTTTAATCTGAGGTACACTCTCCTTATTATCTCCCATCAGATCACCTTTACCTTTACCACCTGAGTATTCCTCCTTTCCCCAGTTTCCCTCACAGGCTGAAGCTGATGTCGGAAACCAAGCTTCGATTTAAGAACTAATTCATAATTATCTGTCATTTCTGCTGCTAACCTCGCAGTTTTTACTCTCTGCTCTTCCACATGACATCTCACTACATCAGGAATTGATTTTTTAAATTCCGCCAAAAGTATAATTTCTCTCATAGCTTCATACGTTTGGTCTATTTTCAAAGCCCTTATCCACCTATCAAAATTACTCTGTTGATCCTTTCAAATTCTATGTATGTTTGGCCAGGTTCTTTCCTTAAATTTCTAAACCTTTGTCTGCAGGCTTCAGGCACTAGTTCATATGCACCTATGATGGATTTTCTACCTCCTCACACGTCCCAGATACCTCCTCTGATAGTGATGCAAACATATCACTAGCTCTACCTACCAACTTTGTTTGAATCAATAATCCCCACATATTCTGAGGCTATTTCATTTGTTTAGCTATCTTCTGAAATGAAATGAAAAATGTTTCAACATACTTCTCATCAAACCTTGGCAATGCTTGAACATATTTAAATAGATCGCTACCAAGGTTTCGACGATGATGCTCTTTCTCGTCATCCTCTTTACTGTCGTCAGACTGTATGTTTCTCTTTAGTTCTGCCTATTTTAACTGACTTTCACGCTTCATGGCAAATTTCAGATGTTCAAAGTCTCTCTCTATTTATTTTTCTTCTCTCTCTTTTTCATTTTCCCTTTCTCTCGCTTTTTGCTCTGCTGGGGCTATTGATTCATTTTCCGTTTCTTCTCTCTGCTTTTCTTTTTCCTTATCTGTGCCTCTCTATCGTTCTCTTTTTGTTCCGCTAGGGCTCTTCTTTCTTTTTCAATTTCTTCTCTCTCCTTTTCCTCGACCCTCATTTCACATCGAAGCTGCTTTAATTATTTTTGATGTTCAGGTTTCTTGATCTGTAATTGAATTTTTGACATTTCCAATTATTCTGACTGTGTCTCAGGCAATTTTAAATGCTGAGCTACTGCCGCAATTTCCTCTTCTTTCCGTATTATGTCACGCAATGTTAACTGCAATGTTGTTGCCAAAACGAAAAGCCATTTTTTAGTATACCTTTGTAAGGTACTGCGTGCGACCTTCTCCATCCCCAAAACATCTGAGCCTCTGAAAGTGCCATTGTCCATAACACACTCCGTATATAAACTTGAATACAACACCTGAAAATGAAACACAAATATGCTCATGCCTGACTGTTTGAAAGTGCACTAAGCCAAGCCAACCTTTTATCGCGGACGAGCCCCCAATATGTAGTGGGCCAGGGTTTAGGAAGCTCAGTACATCATGGAGTTCACCTAACCTACAACTTTTATTTGAATGTGGCTGGGATGAACACAAGGGCTTGCTTTTTAGGCGTTATGTAACAGTGTTCAAAGGCGATTTGGTACGGCCGGTAAGTGGAGTTGAATCCACAAAAATATCAGATATGATCTTATTGAACGGCGGAGCAGGCGCGACGGGCAAGATGGCTGTAAGGGATGGCTTAATTATGTCCTCTGTGAGAATACTTGGCAGCATTCCAGGGCCTGGATGTTGACTGGGACAAAAAAAAGGCAGGAGTTCAAATATATCTACAGTGAGGATTGGAAACTTCTGATCAGACCATCTGAAATTTCCTCTGTTGTTGTCCAAAATAGACTTTATTACAATCATCGCCCTTTTAGTTATAGGTAAACATCAAAATTCCTTTGACTTCAGCCTCTTTAGGAAACACTTACACTTAAACCAAAGGCAATTCCTGTGTCTTCAAAAGAACATATTTGAGAGATCTCTCAGGGATTGTACTTCTGTAATCTACACATTATATGTATTCGGGTGTTTCCTTTGTGTTGCTGTATACAAACAGAGCATTTATATACTTAACTCCAATTGGAATCCGACAACTATTTAATATTCCCATCATTGATTCCCAACTGCACCATATTTTGTCCAAAATGACACATTGTGATTATACATCAGGTTGTCTCATGTTACGGAAACCAGCTTTAGTGGGCGACAACTGAAAACATAATTGTCAATAGGTTCTGAGTAAAGAGTTCCGACATCATCTCACAGTGCCACACCTTTACTCCAAGCAGCCTCGTTGCTTACTCCTCTGATAAGGGGAAACGTTCCATCTTCTCTACACTATATATGTGTCCCAGAACGTGATCCAAATTGTTCATGTCCACCCACAACCTTCCCTCTTCCAAGGAACCAACCGTAACCTTCTCACCTCTGCAAAGGAGGAGCTAGACATATTTTTAATTCGTACTGGGTTGAAGGTTATGGAGAATGAGCAGAAAACTGGAGTTGAGGTCGAGCTGAGATCAGCCATTGAGGAGGGGACTAGAGGAGCTGAATTGCAGACTGCTGCTTCTATTTCTTATGTTATGTACTTCCAGCTGAAACCATCAACCCATGAAACATCCCAATGAATCTTCTCTGCACCCTGTCGAGTTCTGGAAAGGAATTGTATGTCCCCTGTCCCATTGACATTAAGCGTTTCCCAGCTGATATTAGTCTAGTTAAAGTGTCCGTCTATTGCAGTCCTCTGGTTTTCTTTCACGCATTTGCTGACTAGTTGTACTTACAATTAAACAGTTTCAAACCGTCAATTTGATAAGCTGCACACTTTTGAATCTATACATCTTTTACCTTTCACAGTCACCCACCACTTGTAAATAGAACATAGACATAAAACAGTACCACACAGAACAGCCCGGTTAAAGACTCATCTTCCTTCATCTTCACATGCCTTTGAAAATCTAACTTAACTGTCAGAACCAACCCCCCCCCCCCCCCCCCCCCCCCGGCCCAACCACCCCATCCCTCCGCTCAAAACCACTGACAAATGTACACGCGAGCTTTATCTTCCAGGTCCTGTTCCGGTCTAGTATTTCCAGCATTTACAGATGCTCCCTTCCCAGTGCCCCAGGAACCTAATGTCCACCCTTCTAAACCATTTTTCTGGCTATGCGATTAATCATTTTACTGTCCTCTTTCTTCATTTACTTCAAACAACTTTTTCAATAATGACTTAGATCAATCTGAAGATTACTGCATGCAAAGGACAAAGAACAACGAACAAAGGCACGTACAGCACAGGAACAGCCATTCGGCCCTTCAAGCCATGCTGCCCGTCTAATCTACAATCTGCTACACTCCCTGCGTCCGGATCCCTCTATTCATGTACTTGTCAAGATGCCCCTTAAATGTCACTATCGTCCCTGTTTCCACCACCTCCTCCGGCAGCGAGTTCTAGGTACCAATAACCCTCTGTATAAAAAAATTGCCTCGTACATCTACTCTCAACCTTGCCCATCGCACCTTCAGCGTATGCCCCCTAGTAATTGACCCCTCTACCCTGGGAAAAAGCCTCTGATGATCCACTCTATCTGTGCCCCTCATAATTTTGTAGACCTCTATCAGGTCGCCCTTCAACCTCCGTCGTTCCAGTGAGAAGAAACCGAGTTTCTTCAACCGCTCCTCACAGCTAATGCCTTCCACACCAGGCACCATCCTGGTAAATCTCTTCTGCACTCTCTCTAAAGCCTCCACATCCTCTGGTAGTGTAGCGACCAACGTTGAACGCTCTACTCCAAGTGTGGCCCAACGAAGGTTCTATACATTGACTTTCCAATACTTATACTCAATGCACCGTCCAATGGAGACAAGCATGCCGTATGCCTTCTTGACTACCTTCTCCACCTCTGTTGCCCCTTTCAGTGATTTGTACACCTAGACCTCTTTGACTTTCAATACTATTGAGGGTTCTACCATTCACTGGATTCACCCTTTCAAAATGCATTACTTCACATTTGTCCGGATTAAATTCCATCTGCCATCTCTCCGCCCAAGTCTGCAAACAATCTAAATCTTGCTGTATCCTTTGTCATTCCTAATCGCTATCCGTAATTCCACGAAACTTTGTGTCGTCTGCAAACTTACTAATCAGACCAGTTACATTTACCTCCAAATATTTTATATATACTACGAAAAGCAAAGGTCCCAGCATTGATCCCTGCGGAACACTACCAGTCACAGACCTCCAATCAGAAAAGCACCCTTCGATTGCTACTCTCTGCCTTCTATGACCCAGCCAGTTTTGCAAACTCCTCTAGCCTCTTTAACGCTCGCAACACTGAAGCACAAAGCCACCTTGCAGCTACTAAATTGGCCACAGCTAAGCCTCTTTGATTCCTGAACTAGCTAAATATGCTTTCACTACTCCGTCTTCCTCCTCCCATCTTATGCAAAAGAGTCGCACCTGGTTTACAAATCTGCTTCCAAGTATAACGCTCCGAGCAGCTAACACACTCACCAGCATAAAAAAGGTGTTATAGTTTGATCGCTGCCCAATGCGTCTCTTTCTCTTGGACTCCTTGGCGGACATTGTTGTGCCTCCATGCTTGTAACCTGTGCTGTAATCTCTTCTTGAAAGCGGGGGTGGGGGGGGGGGGGTCGATGTTGCTCTCACGTCGGGCATGTTCCACATTGGCTCCAGCTGCCGCTCGATAACAGATTCCCGATTTTCTGCAGCGTCCAATACAGGTGATGTAGCAGGGCTGCTTCATCATCCAGTAACTCCCAAATATTACACAACGTGCATTTTATGTAACCAAGCTCTCCTGCAATGCCTTTAACTTACTTCCACATCTCAGATAAAACTAGACAGAGATTGTTCGGAACATGAAGCGATACATCACTGCACATCAAAAATGCTGGAACCGTTTGAAATGATCGATAAAATATTCTACGTGATTATTGCCATAATTGGTGTGCCTGGTAAGTGATTATAACCATTATTGTTGTGTAAATCTGTGTGAGAGTTGCCTTCTGCTTTTACTCTGTAAGTTGCAATTGATCATTGTGATCCATTCACGTCCTTAATGCAGAAACAGTTGTTTCATGTTATTTATTCAAATATCGAATTGTCTCAACAACGTGCTTTTAACGAGAACAAACAGATTAAGCCATTGACTTCAGTCGATGCATTGATATATTATATGTACATACATATATAGACGTTTAAGTCGGAAATTTGTAAAATCTGGAAAATTCACATTCTTATTTTACCATTAACATGAACAGCTATCTTCCGTCACAACGCTACAGTTCACTGAATAAAAGATCGCCCTCATTTATTGATAGAATAATCTTTCCTCAACAAGTAATACATCTTCCTTAACAAGTCACGACCTGTCTGAATAATTAAGTTATAGCATTTAATGAAATGATGATTCAGACTGCGGTCAACGTAATCCAAAGGAAGTATTTGACATTAATCAAAGTAAACGTATCATGCAAGAAAATAATCACATGACTGTAACACTAGCCAGACAATATCACAATACATGTTACTGCAAATTTGCACTGAGTGCAGCGTTCCAACAAGATTACAATCAAAGCCCGTGAGGCGATAAGACGTTAATTCGGTACATCGCTTATGCTCTGCTATTGAATCAGACCATGACTGATCTGAAATGATAATCCGAAACCACTAGCCCGCTTTATTCCCCTTTACCCTTGATTCCCTTACTAATGATGACGATCTCAGCCTTGAACATTCGAACGGCCCACCTCTACAAATCTGTGCGTTTAACAATTCCACAGATTCACTACCCTCTGGGAGAAGAACATTCTCATCCGGTGTGTCTTGAATGGGCGATATCTGACTCTTGATAATTCCCTGTTGGCTTGGGCTCTCCAACAATAGGAAACAAACTCAGTATTTATCCTCTCAATCGCCATAAGATTCCTGGTCTCAATAAGTTTACGTCTCATTCTTCTTAACTCTAAAGTGTACAGACGCAATGTTCTCCACCTTTATTCATAATGAAATCCCTCCATACCCGAGAGCAACCGAGTGAACCTTCTCTCGACTGCCTCCAATACCAGTGTATGTTTCCTTAGATAAGGGCAGCAAAACTGTTATCGTGGTCCAGGTGCGTTCTCATTACATGAAGTATAAAGAAGCAAAATAATAGATGCGACAAGTGGAAATAGAAGCAGAAGTTTGATTGTTTTCCACCAGAGGAAGAAGCGTATAAAGTTGTCAAAATATATATTCGATGAAATTACCAGCATTTTAGAATTCAGCAAGAGAAGGTCAAATAACTGACATGGAAGGGCAGAATCGGAAAATATTTTTATTGAACATTTTCATTGATAATAAACAAAGTACACAATGGCAACATGAAAAAATGGATATTTACATAGTTCAGTATACCAAAGAAAACAACAGAAATTGAACACGTAGCAAAGCAATGTCAGAGTTACACAGCTTCGATGCAGCCATGCTCCGGGTGTCGTTGTCTTTATTTGTCGTAGTGTTGATTCCTCCCACAGCTCGTCACTCTTCCCCAACTCCATGATTTTCCACACACCATCCTCTCGCTCCACCCCTCCCCATGGCCCTTGATTCCGGCCCTTCCAGGTGCAGATCATAACCCCACGTTGAAGGAGGACTGTCGGTTATTCCCAAAGCGATGATTCCCAATCCCAAAGTACGCTGACTGTTCTCCTTGTAGGTTCCTACATCGAACAAGCAGGTGATTGGCAGGTTTGGCATATAGGTTTCGAGGGAGTCTGTTTGTCCAGGGTGGGTGGGGGGTGGGGTGGTGGGCAGGGTGGTTCACTGAAGTGATGCTCAACTTAATGTCCCAGAAGACGTTGGAAGATACTGGACATTTCGCATGTGCATTTCTGAAGTTAACAGCTGTAAATTTTAGAACACGATGTTGGCCGATATTTTTCAAAATACAGTTAAGCGTACCCAATGATTTATTTTTCAAAATTAAGGGGCAATTCAGTGTGGCCAACACGCCTAACCTGCATACCTTCGGAGTGTGGGGGCGAAATCCACGCAGACACGGGTAGAATGTTCAAACTCTACACGCACATTGACGCAGGGCCGGGATTCGAACCCAAGTCTTCAGCGCCATCGGCAGAAATGTTAACCATCGTGCCACTTAACGTCCACGTTGACAAATGTTAATCATGTGCAACAAGTTATATCAGAGGCTGAAAATATTATTAACGGGCTTTAAATAGTGACCAGTGTTTTGGGAGTGGCCTGTCACTCTCCAGCTCCGTTGAATTGCCAATAGATTGTTGGAGATGATTTGCCATTGTTTGTTGAGACGGTAACAAAAATAAAACCACCTAAAGCATGACTTTTGTATCTACGTTCCTGTATATAATCAGTATTTTATTAGCTTTTTGTATTTTTAAAAACAAATTCAGTATGTCCAATTACTTATTTCTAATTAACTGGCAATTTAGTGTGGCCAATCCACCTGCTCTGCACACCTTTCGGATTGTGGGGTGAGACACCACACAGACAAATGGAGAACGTGCAAACTCCACCTGTGCAGTGACCCAGGGCAGGAGCCAACCTGGGACCTCAGCGTCGGGAGGCAGCAGAGCGAACCACTGTGCCACCTTTTCGCCATCGATTGCTTTGTCACTAATCCCAGGTGTGTTTTCATTCTCCTCTCTTTCAGTTAACGTACTGTCCGTTGTGATGCTGTCCCAAGGAAAGTGCGGGCTCTCCAGCTGTACCACTTACTACCTTGTAGCCATGGCATTGGCGGACCTGCTGCTCATTATTGTCGAAGTCATACTGAGCAAAATAAATTATTATTATTTCCCATCGTCTTTCCTGCACACCACACCTGTGTGCAGTGTGTTGTCTGTTCTTTTTTTTTTTATAAATGTTTTTATTCAGTTTTCATATTTTATATTGAACAAATTACAAATTGTTAGGAGAGAAAAAGAACAAAAAAAAAAAAAAAAAAAAAAAAAAACAACAAACAAACACGCAAAAATTAACATACATATTTACAGGTAAGCATCTTCGTAGTAGTAACTGCGCCCGCCCCCCCCCCCCCCCAACATGTTTATTTAGTTTGGTTTTGGGCCTTAGCTAGCCATCGAACCCCCGTACCGAACCTGTAGCCCCCCCCCCCTCCCGCTACCTTCCCCCGACTATTCTTCCTCTTGTACATTGGCCACAAATAGGTCCCGGAACAGTTGCATGAATGGCTCCCACGTTCTGTGGAAGCCGTCGTCCGACCCTCGGATGGCAAATTTGATTTTCTCCATTTGGAGAGATTCCGAGAGGTCGGACAGCCAGTCCGCAGCTCTGGGCGGTGCTGCTGACCGCCAGCCAAACAGGATTCTACGGCGGGCGATCAGGGAGGCAAAGGCAAGGGCGTCCGCCCTCCTCCCCAGGAATAGATCTGGCTGTTCTGAAACCCCGAAGACCGCCACTATCGGGCATGGCTCCACCCTCACTCCCACCACTTTGGACATAACCTCGAAGAAGGCTGTCCAGTACTCCACGAGTCTGGGGCAAGACCAGAACATGTGGGCGTGGTTGGCCGGGCCTCTTTGGCACCGTTCACATCTGTCTTCCACCTCCGGGAAGAACCTACTCATACGGGTTCTTGTTAAGTGGGCTCTATGTACCACTTTTAGTTGCGTCAGGCTGAGCCTTGCGCACGTGGAGGTGGAGTTGACCCTATGCAGTGCTTCGCTCCAGAGTCCCCACCCTATCTCCATCCCCAGGTCGTCCTCCCATTTCCTTCTTGTTGCGTCCAGTACGGTGTCGTCCCTATCTACCAGTCGGTCATACATGTCACTACAGTTCCCTTTCTCTAGGATACTTGCGTCCAGTAGGTCTTCCAGTAGTGTCTGTCGTGGCGGTTGTGGGTACGTCCTTGTCTCCTTTCGTAGGAAGTTTTTGAGCTGCAGGTACCGTAGCTCGTTCCCCCCAGCTAGCTGAAACTTCTCTGTCAGTTCGTCCAGTGTTGCGATCCTGTCGTCCGTGTATAGGTCCCTGACTGTCAGTGTCCCCCCGTCCTGCCTCCACCTTTTGAAGGTGGCGTCAGTCAGTGCTGGTGTGAACCTATGGTTGTTGCAGATGGGAGCCCTGTTCGACATTTTGGTCAGGCCAAGTTGCTGCCGCAGTTGGTTCCAGGATTGGAGGGTGGCTGTCACCACTGGGCTGCTGGAGTGTTTTTTGGGTGGGGATGGGAGTGCTGCCGTGGCGAGGGCCCGGAGGGAGGTTCCCATGCAGGAGGCCTCCTCCGCACGCACCCACTCAGCCTCTGGCTCCTGGATCCATCCCCTTACTCGCTCGGCTGTTGCTGCCCAGTGGTAGAATTGTAGATTCGGGAGGGCTAGCCCTCCCCTGGTTTTTGTTTTTTGTAAGACCTTCTTTGGGATCCTAGCATTTTTACCCCCCCATACGAACGCCATGATGAGTTTGTCCAGCGCTTTGAAAAAGGCCTTGGGGATGTAGATCGGAATGGATCTAAACAGGAAGAGGAACCTGGGCAGTACGTTCATTTTGATCGTCTGAACTCTCCCCGCGAGGGAGAGCGGGAGTGTGTTCCATCTTTGCAGGTCCTTTTTAACTTCCTCCGTCAGGCTGGTGAGGTTCCATTTGTGGATCCCTTTCCAGTCATGGGCTATTTGGATCCCCAGGTAGCGGAATTTATGTCGGGCTTGATTGAACGGCAGCCCCTTTAGTGCTGCCCCCCCCCCCCCCTTGCGGGTGTACTGGGAAGATCTCACTTTTGCTCATGTTGAGTTTGTAGCCCGAGAAGGCTCCAAACTCTTTCAGGAGCGCGATGATTCCGTCCATGCTGCTTTGTGGGTCCGAGATATAGAGGAGCAGATCATCCGCATAGAGTGAGACTCTGTGCTCTCTACCTCCCCTTCGGATCCCCCTCCAATTTTTTGCTGCCCTGAGCGCGATTGCTAGCGGTTCAATTGCTAGTGCGAACAGCAGCGGGGACAGTGGGCATCCTTGTCTGGTGCCCCTGTGCTGTTGTCTGTTCTGAGCTGTACAGCCACAGACTGTTCTGTCTGGTTCACCGTCACTTTCTCCTTTAATCGTTTTGTCGCTATCTGCTGTCGGAAGTTGAAACCTAAATATTGCACCCAGAAAATTGCCGCCATTGCTCTCTCAACAACATTTATTCTGTTCTGTTTGAAAAACATACCAAAGTACTTTGTGTTTGAACCTCAAGAAATCATTGGCAATGTGCCGTGGTTTTGTTCTGCAAAGGCATGTTACTATATTGAACCCGTATGGGTGGGTTACGATTGTTTAGATAGGGTCTTAACTCCATTGCCTCCAATTGTGTTAATTTTGCTGTTCAATGTCCTGACCGTCAGACACATTGTAGTGATTAGTCGACTCCGGAAGGGGTTAAGGGGTCAGAGTAAGGGGAAATCACAGTGACCCAGAGATGGAGAGCAGAAGGAAGTCGATGATTTTACTCTTCACCATATCCAGCAGCTTAATAATTTTGTGGATGCCTTATGTTTTGTACAGCTTTAACATGACACACAATTTTGATGTTGACTTGTTTTACATCTTTGAGCAAGTTGCTTATATGCTGCAGAATTTGAGTAGCTGCACGAACACTTTTATTTATGGGGTGATTCAGTCTAAGTTCAGAGAGCAGATCAAATACACTCTCAAATATCCAATTACTCGATTAATTGGTTAATGAGAAAAAGGCCCAAAAGCAGGATTGGGACAGGCCTCAGTACTTCCATGGACTTCTAACGGTAACAGTATTCTGTGGTGATCAACCAGTTCTCCTGCCGGTGAGCGTGATTGGTGCTGGCTGTGACGGGTGTGGTGGGGGTCTAGGCTGCCTTCGGTTGGGGTGTCAGTGGGGGATTTGGGAGACACCCGTGGGTGAGGGTTTCGAGGGTTTGGATAGTGGGGGTTGGGGATTTAGTGGGTGGGCTGTTTGTCAGCAAGTATTTTTATATGAAAGGCGACAACAGCTGATTTATGATCCAGATATTTTACAATCAGAACAGCACGACGCTTTCCATTCAGTCTGAGTTATCAGGGATAGAGAATGCTCAGCTATTTCAGTGTTTCTGCATTTTACTCCTTTCACATTCGGCCCCTCTTCAAGCTGCGTAACACAGAGCTGGTTGTATTTTGGCACTGAATTTGTCAACAGTTTCCGAAGCCACCTGGAGATGCATGTGAATTATTCATGAGTTCCTGGCAAAGCTAAGGGCACATGAGCGAAAAGTGATGGTCTGGTCAGGCTTCAGAACAAGTGAATGGACACCGAATGATGGCGCCATCTCGCGACTCACTGGGGAACTGCAGAGGCAAAGATTTCCCACTGAGCATCATGACGAACTTTGGTTTATTTCTTTGACCAGAGATCCTGAGTGTTCCTCGCCATGAGCTACACACGGATGGACAACAGATCCATGGGCAATTCTGTCAAGTCTGTGGCCTCGAAAATTGTTCCTGTTGGATCACTAGAGCAGAGTAAACGGTTGTTCTGGTCCATCTTTTGTTATTGTATTTTTCGATGCCACACCTGGAATCTTTCATCTCCATTGCAATATATCCACAATAGAGCGTCAGAATGTAGTCACAGTTATTACAAAAGCTCTTTCACAAATCTCTTCAATCCCGAGAGCAGATATTTGAAACGTGACAAGTTCCATAAACTCCAGAGTGCCCGTTCGATCCATGGGCAAGAAAATCCAATACTGACTCAGGGATATTGGCAGCCAGTGGGCCACCGTGTACTTCCTAATGTTTAAACCCAGTTCAAAGTTCGCGCCTGCATCAGAACCACCTATAGGCTGAGAAATGCCAGGCTCCATGTTGGGAGTCCATGCAGAGTTTTCCTCACCTTTGGTATGCATTCTGCATCCTGTTCAGTGCATCAGTTTGGCTGCGCCCAGAGTGGCTTCTGCTGTAAACCAGTTCCCCTTTATTGCTTTCAATCTACATCAGAACATGGGCGCGGACCAGTAATTGGAGGAGACAGAGTCTTCTATTTAATGTCAAGGGAGTCACATCGGCTCTTCAGCCCTTGATCAGCAGCAGCAGCAAGTTGGACCTTAAGTAGCAGAACGGCATAGTTCTTATTGTTATTATGATTCTAAATAATATTTGATCTTCAAGTATAATCGCAACTTTGTACATAATAACATTAATTTTATTCAAAAACTTGATATCGTGCGAATTTATTTTAATCAAATAGGCGGTGGGTTTAGTGAGGCCAAAGTTTGAGAAATCTTGCCCGAACCTGTAACGTTAAACACAATTTCGGCCCGAGTCCATTAAAACTACGAATCCCGTGTTCAATCAAAACGAATATAATTCGATGGCGCGGATAAAATGTTGAATGTATCCGCTCAACATATGCAACCCGACAGTCCATGATGTATCTGGTAAATCAAGGGAAAAAATGTGGCGAATCAATGCATACAAAGTTCTATCGAATACTGACTGGTCAAGTGTGGGACTTCATAGATAAGGTAAATACATTCAATGAGACTGTGGGCAGTTGGAAATGCAAAGAGCTGGTACAGAAGAGCACCAAAACAATGTGACATATTCTCTGCCCTGTCCACACAAACACACACAGGACGTGTTGAGTCCAATTTCTTTTGGCGGTAATTGTCTGGCTTTCAATGCTCTTCCAGGGCAGATAGAGCAAATTGTGGACTGGAGGTTCCTTTGTGTTTTCCATAACTCAGCCAAACTTGCACAGGTTAGGTATTGCATTAATCCGCCTTTGCAGAGTCAATTGAAACATGCCTCCGACCAGTAAAGTATGGGTTTCAAAAAGATTCAATGTCCCTCAAAATGTAAAGTGAAATTCTCAGGACAGTGAGCTACAGAGTAACGCACTCGATAGACTGCCCCCAACAAACACTCCCAGCACAGGTACATCACGGGATTAGATACAGAGTAAAGATTCCTCTGCACTGTCGCCATCAAACACTCCCAGGACAGGTACAGCACGGGATGGGATACAGAGTAAAGATCCCTCTACACTGTCCCCATCAGGCACTCCCAGGAAAGGTACAGCACGGGGTTAGATACATAGTAAAGCTCCCCCTGCATTGACCCCATCAAACACTCCCAGGAAAGGTACAGCACGGGGTTGGATACAGAGTAAAGCTCCCTCTACACTGTCCCCATCAAACACACCGAGGACAGGTACAGCACGGGGTTAGATACAGAGTAAAGGTCATTCTACACTGTCAGCATCAAACATTCGCAGGACAGGTACAGCATGGCATTAGATAAAGAGTAAAGCTCCCTCTGCACTGTCCCCATCAAACACTCCCAGGACAAGTACAGCACGGGGTTAGATACAGAGTAAAGTTCACTCTACATTGTCCCCATCTAACACTCCCAGGACAGGTACAGCACAGGGTTAGATACAGAGTAAAGCTCCCTCTACGCTGTCCCGATCAGGCACTCCCAGGAAAGGTACAGCACGGGGTTAGATACAAAGTAAAGCTCCCCCTGCATTGACCCCATCAAACACTCCCAGGAAAGGTACAGCACGGGGTTGGATATAGAGTAAAGCTCCCTCTACACTGTCCCCATCAAACACACCCAGGACAGGTGCAGCACGGGGTTAGATACAGAGTAAAGGTCATTCTACACTGTCAGCATCAAACATTCGCAGGACAGGTACAGCACGGGGTTAGATAAAGAGTAAAGCTCACTCTGCACTGTCCCCATCAAACACTCCCAGGACAGGTACAGCACGAGGTTAGATACAGAGTAAAGTTCATTCTACACTGTCAGCATCAAACGTTCGCAGGACAGGTACAGCACGGGGTTAGATAAAGAGTAAAGCTCCCTCTGCACTGTCCCCATCAAACACTCCCAGGACAGGTACAACACGGGGTCAGATACAGAGTAAAGCTCCCTCTACACTGTCCCCATCAAACACTCCCAGGACAGGTACAGCACAGGGTTAGATACAGAGTAAAGCTCCCTGTACGCTGTCCCCATCAAACACTCCCAGGACAGCTACAGCAAGGGGTTAGATAAAAATGATAAGGCCGCTCCCTCCATATAGGCGTCTTTCTCATCCATCCATTTGGGGAGGGTGACCGGGAAGGAGAGAGAGAGGGCAGGTTCCAAAGTCTATCATCAAACCGTGCACCTCCCCCAACTCCCGTCTTCCATCACTGCTCGCCCTCCCTTCTCCCTCATGTCAACACTCCACCCCCACATGCTCATCCCAGCCAACAAGATGGCAACACAGACAGCTGCCCCTGGGTTCGCTGACACTGAATTGGGGACCTTGCTTGACACCGTGCAGGAAAGGTGGGCTACCTTGCACCCCGGGGAAAGAAGTAGGTGGCAACCCGCTGCCATACAGTGTACGTGTCACACGATACCCCGGCTCAGCCGGAGCCTTCATCAGCGTTCCCGGTGCTTTAATGACAGTGGCTGGCAGTACCCATGGCAGCGGCTGAGTACAATGCCTGTGCGGAGTCTGCACGTTCTCCCTATGACTGCGTGGGTTTCCTCCGGGTGCTCCGGTTCCTCCCACAGGTCCCGAAAGACGTGCTGTTAGGTGAATTGGACAGGCGCCCGTAATATGCGTCGTAATGTGGCGACTGCGGGCTTTTAACGGTAACTTCATTGCAGTGCTAATGTAAGCTGACTTGTGACATAAAGATTATTATGATCATGCTCCACGGCTCCCGTTCGGCACCCTCCTGCAGAAGCTGCTGTGGCCACTGTACTTGGGTGGGCCGTGTACTGCCCCGCTGGTGGCTGGCGGGTTGAGGTTAGGGGGTACATCGGGACAAACGATGCGGTCTACATATAAACCAGAGAGGGACTAATATTCTGTCTCGCTGGTTTGCAGTGCTGTTGTGGAGAGTTTAAAGGAGTTTGGCTAGGGTCGGGGACGCAGGCTAGGGACAGCATAACGTAGAAAAGCAATCAGGTTAGAGGGAATGCAGCGGGATTAAGTCTCACTGGAGTAAAACAAGGCTGGATGGTCACTATTTAATGCCAGGAGTATTAAAGATAAAACAGATGGGTTTACAATGATGATTGATACGTGCAGTTATGGTATACTGGCTATCACAGACACATGTTTTTTTAATGTATTTTATTACAAACTAACATCAAAGCAAGTTACAGCAAATAAATACCCCGGGAAAAATACTTCCCCACAATCAACTATACAAGTGTACAGCATTTTCCCCCTTTTCCCCCTCCCCCTTTCCCCCATGACGAACTGGGAAACTGCCTAGATAACGTTAAAGATGGATTTGCTTACCGGAAGGAGATTTGAATGTGCTGGTTGGAACTGGATCAGATCTTCAAAATATAAGTTAGAGATCAGGTGAACTTCATAATAGGAGCGAGAGCAACAGGGTAGTTGTTATGGGGGGCATTAACTTTCCAAATATTGACTGGAAGTACAAGAGTTTGAGTACTATAGATGGGTCAGTTTTTGTGCAGTGTGTACAGGAGGGTTTTCTGACACAGTATGCAGACAGGCCAACAAGGGGCGATGCCACATTGGATTTGGTACTGGGTAATGAATCCGGCCAGGTTTTAGATTTATATGTAGGTGAGCACTTTGGTGATAGTGATCACAATTCGGTTATGATTACTTTATCGAAGGGCAGCGATAGGTATATACCGCAAGGCAAGAATTATAGCTGGGGAAAGGCAATTACAATGCTTTTCGGCAATATTTAGGATGTGTAGGATGGGGAAGGAAACTGTAGGGAATGGGTACAATCGAAATGTGGAGCTTTTTCAAGGAACAGCTACTTCGTGTCCTTGATAAGTATGTACCTGTCAGGCAGGGAGGAAGTTGTCGAGCAAGGGAACCGTTGTTTACTAAGGAAGTTGAAGCACTTGTCAAGAGGAAGAAGAAGGCTTATGTCAGGATGAGACATGACGGCTCAGTTACGGCACTTGAGAGTTACAAGTTAGCCAGGAACGACCTAAAGGGAGAGTTAAGAAGAGCGAGGAAAGGACACGAAGAGTCGTTGGCGGATAGGATCAAGGAAAACCCTAGGCTTTCTATTGCTATATCAGGAACAAACGAATGACTAGAGTAAGATTAGGGCCAATCAAAGATAGTAGTGGAAAGTTGTGTGTGGAATCAGAGGAGATAGGGGAAGCGTTAAATAGATATTTTTCGTCAGTGTTTACACTGGAGAAAGACAATGTTGTCGAGGACAATATTCAGGTACAGTCGACATGGCTAGATGGGATTGAGGTTCAAAAGGAGGAGGTGTTAGCAATTTTGGAAAGTGTAAAAACAGATAAGTCCCCTTGGCCAGAAGGGATTTATCCAAGGATTCTCTGGGAAGCCAGGGGGACATTGCAGAGCCTTTGTCCTTGATCTTTATGTCGTCTTTATCGACAGGAATAGTGCCGGAAGACTGGAGGATAGCAAATGTTGACCCCTTGTTGAAGAAGGGGAGCAGAGACAACCTTGGTAATTACAGACCTGTGAGCCTTACTTTCGTCGTGGGTAAAATGTTGGAAAAGGTTATAGGAGATAGGGTTTATAATCACCTTGAAAAGAACAAGTTGATTAGGGATAATCAACACGGTATTGTGAAGGGTAGGTCATGCCTCACAAACCTTATTAAGTTTTTTGAGAAGGTGACCAAACAGGTGGATCGGGGTAAAGCGGTTGATGTGGTGTATATGGATTTCAGTAAGGCGTTTGGTAAGGTTCCCGACGGTAGGCTATTGCAGAAAATACGGAAGTATGGGATTGAAGGTGATTTAGCGGTTTGGATCAGTAATTGGCTAGCGAAAAGAAGACAGAGGGTGGTGGTTGATGGCAAATGTTCATCCTGGAGTTCAGTTACTAGTGGTGTACCGCAAGGATCTGTTTTGGGGACACTGCTGTTTGTCATTTTTATAAATTACCTGGATGAGGCTGCAGAAGGATGGGTTAATAAATTTGCAGATGGCACGAAGGTGGGTGGAGTTGTGGATAGAGCTGAAGGATGTTATAGGATACAGAGGGACATCATAAGCTGCAGAGCTGGGCTGAGAGGTGGCAGATAGAGTTTAATGCGGTAAAGTGTGAGGTGGTTCACTTTGGAAGGAGTAACAGGAATGCAGAGTACTGGGCTAATGGCAAGATTCTTGGTAGTGTAGGTGAACAGAGAGATCTCGGCATCCAGGTACATAAATCACTGAAAGTTGCCACCCAGTTTAATAGGGCTGTTAAGAAGGCATATGGTTTGCTCGCCTTTATCAGTAGGGGGTTAAGTTTCGGAGCCGCGAGGTTATGCTGCAGCTGTACTTAACTCTGGTGCGGCCGCTCCTGGGGCACTGCGTGAAGTTCTGGTCACCACATTATAGGAAGGATGTGGAAGCTTTCGAAAGGGTTCAGAGGAGATTTACTAGGATGTTGCCTGGTATGGAGAGAAGGTCTTACGAGGAAAGCCTCAGGGACTTGAGGTTGTTTGCTTTAGAGAGGAGAAGGCTGAGAGTTGAATTAATAGAGACATATAAGATAGTAAGAGGGTTAGATAGGGTGGACAGTGAGAATCTTTTTTCCTTGGATGGTGATGACCAACACGAGTGGACACAGCTTTTTAAAAAAAAATTAGAGTACCCAAACATTTTTTTCCAATTAAGGGACAATTAGTGGACAATCCACCTACGCTGCACATCTTTGGGTTGTGGGCGCGAAACCCAAGCAAACACGGGGAGAATGTGCAAACTCCACACGGAGTGACCCAGAGACGGGATTCGTACCTGCGGTCTCGGCGCCGTGGGGCAACAGGGCTAACCCACTGCTCCACCGTGCTGCCCTTGTGGACATAGCTTGAAATTGAGGGGTGGTAGATATAGCACAGATGTCAGAGGCAGTTTATTTACTCAGAGAGTCGGAGGGGTGTGGAACGCCCTTTCTGCAACAGTAGTAGACTCGCCAACTTTAACGGCATTTAAGTGGTCACTGGATCGACATATGGATGAAAATGGAATAGTGTAGTTCAGATAGGCTTCAGATGGTTTCACAGGTCGGCGCAACATCCAGGGACGAAGTGTCAGTACTACGCTGTAATGCGCTGTGTTCTATTAGCCTCTTTGTCCGAGCAGACGAGTAGAGTCCAGTCTTCAATGCTGGATGACTTTCCATATGAATTTCATATCCGCATTCCACAAGCTCTGTTGGGGTCTCTTCGAGTTAACAAGGAGTAAGCTTCAAGAGACAGTGCCAAATAATTCCTTTTGTTCAGGGTCACAGGCATTGCATCAGCCATTTAAAAAGAACCCTTGTCCAGTTTTTAAACATTAGGAATGAAGAAATCTATACATATTTCAAAGACATTTACTGGAAGAGCCTTTTGTCCATTTCCAACATGCGCTAATAAATCCACTGAGGAATTCAGGTAGAATGTCTTTACCCATATAATTGGGAGAATGTGGAACTCTCTTCAAAGAGGAGTGGTTGAGGTAAATGGTGCTGATGTGTTTCAGGGGGATGTTGGATAAATACACGACAGTGTAAGAAACAGAAGGATGTGTTCATGGGCTGGGGGTCAGATTCAGAGGGCATGCGAGGAAGCTTATGCAGAGCAGAAACAGAAGGGAGTAGATGTGCCGAACTGCCTGTTTCTGTGCTGTAAACTCAATATCTTTTGACATGAGACCTTTTCGGAGATTCGGAGAGTGTGAAAGGTGCTGGACATGAAAATCATGTTCTCTCAGACAACTCGAAAGTGGGATCAGTTTGGGCCGTGTCTTCAGCTGCCTGGGCTCTATAAAACCTATTCCTAAACCTCTCTCTCTCCTGCTTTAAGATGCTGACTAAAACCTGTTACTAATCAATTGCTGCAATCCCTCATCATGGGAGGGACTTTGTCATGTTTGACCATCTCTTTGTAAACCCACCTTGGGCTGTCCCTACCCTAATGGCACCATTTTTGTTTCTGTATCTCCCCTTCATTTATCTGTCCCCGGTGTTGAAGCTTTAATACACTGAATGCCAAAAATCTCTCATCATTTCCAGTTCTCAACTGTTTCATTGATCTCAAAATTCAGCAACTGCTGGGTTTGGGAAAAGGAGGGAGGGAGATAATTCTGGATTCCACACCCCTCTGTGTGACGTGCTGATGAATGGACATGGATTGAACTTCATCATCCTGCCCGCTTTGTTCTTGATTCGCCTCTCCCCAACCCTGACCACCCCCCACCCCCAATCAACACATCACCAGACATAATAGTGGGCGAGATTCTCCATGAGCTGACACCAAAAATCACACGATTGGACGGAGAATTAGACTCTGACAACAAAATCCCAGCAGACGCCGATTTGATGCCAAATTACAATTCTCCCTCACCTCAACAGCGCCGTCAATACGGTCCAGAACGCACACACAGTAAACACCCTTTGCAAGTCATTAGCGGGCCCAACCCGGTGTTCTCTGGGGCTTCCGTCATTCTCCGCTCTCCCCTGTGCCGAGTTCTCGATGGCGCGGTTCACTTGTGCTTTTAATGATCGTGAAACCGGCGCCATGGCTGATGAAGGAGAGAGAGGAGCAAAGAGACGGAGAGGACCGACTGCGGGCTGCCGGGCCAGCCTCCTGCCAGGCCTGGGGGGCGGCGAGAGGTCGTGACGGGGGAACATTCTGACTGCCTTGGGTGAGGCCTCACTGGGACAGGGGAGGTGTCCACGGACGGACCGCCATTACCATGGTCATCTTGCTGCACACCAATCTTTATCCCTGGTTCTGCAAAGCGACACCGGCCGCATGGATTCCCCAACCCGCCATATCATCTCACCCGGCCACCACTCGCTGGCAGCCCACCCAGGGCAACGCCCACATTGGTCCCGACGTCGTTCAGGGTACAAACACATTGCGTGGGAAGTGCTCGTCGACGGTACCTCTGTATCAGGCACAGATTCCAGGCCAGAGGCCCCCAAGTCCATTTAGACATATGCAGTTGTGGGACTTTGCGCAAATAGAGTGGAGGGTGTTTCCCAGATTGTCGAACGACACCTTGCTGGAGCAACTGCTGCTGCCAGACGAGTTGGGAGAGGGAAGGATTTGGCATATATACAGTGGTTGGGGGAGCGGGGGGCGTGGGGTTGGTAGCACAAGAGGTGACGATCAAGAACAAATGGGAGGAGGAGTTGGGGGGAATTGTCTGGGGACTGTGGTGCGAGGCGATGTGGAGGGTGAATTCTACATCCTCCTGCCTGAGGATGAGCTTGATTCAGTTTAAGGTCGTGCAAATCGGTGACCGATGATTGACAGAAGAGAGGGTCAGGTTGTGCACATCATACCCACATGTTCAGGGATTGCTGGAAATGAGAGAGATTCTGGGAAGTGGAGTTTGGGATACTATTTATGATTGTGGGGGTGGAGATCAGGTAGGAGCCAATGGTGACAATGTTTGCGGTGTCGAACGTACCGGAGCTTCTGGAGGGGATGGGCACCTTGTCTGACTTTCTTCGGATGGAGAAGATTAGGTTTAGGTTGAGGAGGTCAGAGGAGGGCTTCATGAAAATATATGAGGAACTGTTTGTTGTTGGAGGGGGTCGGGGGGGGGGGGGGTGCGCGGGTAGGGCTGGAAGCGGGACGGGTGGTCAGGGCTTAAAAAGGTGCAAATTGTCCATGCTGCGGACTGTGATTTGGTGGAGTGTGTATTGTATACGTTACATTTTTATACATGTTTGGAATAAAGTGCATAAAACAAAAGATCAGAACTGAACTATTTTCCCAAAATGCCTGATGCCTTAGCTCCAGGCAGGATCGTCACCACTTGCGCTCCCCACCCCACGCCCCCCCCCCCCCGCTCCCCCAACCACTGTATATATAATCTTTCCAAGCTGAAATACAATGAACTCCACAGGAAATCCCATTACTCCAAACAAAATTCTATTGGTCCAAACGTTAACGTTTTTTTCGTCTCCCCCACCTTTCAAACCAGGATTATTTTAAAGCAAGACTGCAGCAGTCACACACACACTAACCCAGACCTTTAATGCTTACTGCACCAAGTACCCGTAATACATCCAACATTCCTATATTCATCACAATACTAAATCTGGACGTGTTAAGTTATAAAGGGAATATCATACCCTTTCTTTGAGGCCTCGGGACAATCAGCGACGCCGACCCGTAATAATTCATTTTCATTCCTTTGGAGATTACCAAAGAGAATTGGGTGAGTTGAAAGCTGCAGGATTTGCAGCCTTTGACCTGATCTTGTAGCCGCAGTATGTATATGGTTAGTCCAGTTCGGTTTCTTATAATTGCCAGGATTTAGTGATGGTCACGCAGTCGAATTCCAAGGGGCAATGTTTGGATTCTCTCTTGTTCAAGATGCTCATTGCCTGGCACTTGTGTGGCACGAATATTATTTGCAAATTGTCAGCCCAAATCTGGATATTGTCCAGGTCTTGATCTATTTGCACGTGGACTGCATCAGTGTCTGACACGTCGCGAATGGTGCTGGACATTGTGCAGTCATCAGTAAACATCCCCACTGCTGACATTTTATTGGAAGGAAGGTCATTGATGAAATAGCTAAAGATTGTTGGGCCGAGGACACGACCCTAAGGAGCTCCTGCGGTAAAGTCCTGGGACAGAGATGACGACCTCCAACAACAGGAACCATCTTACTTTCTGGTCGTATGACTCGAGCAGTGTTGAGGTTGCCCTCTGAATCCCATTGACCCCAGTTTAGCTGGGTCTCCTTGAGGCTATTGTCGATGAAATGCAGTCTTGGTGTCAAGGGCAGTTGCGCTCACCTCACTTCTGATATGCAGCTCTTTTGTTCGTGTTTTAACCAAGGCTGGAATGAGATCAGCAGCTGAGTGACCCTGGTGGAACCAAAACTGATCGTCAGTGAGCAGTTTGTTGGCACAAGTGCTGCTTGATGGCACGGTTCATGACCCCTTCAACATGTTTGCTAATGATGGAGAGTAGACTGAGAAGGCGGTAATTGGCTGGTTGGATTTGTCCTGTTGCGTGTACAGACACACCTCTGCAATTTTCCAGATTGCCAGGAAGATGTCAGTGTTGTAGCTGCACTGGGACAGCTTGACTAGGGGCTGGTCAAGCTCTGGAGCCCAAGTCTGGAGAACAATTCCATGATATTGTCAGGACACCTGGTGTTTTCGGTATCCAGTGCCTTCCGCTGTTACTTCATTCCATGTGAGGTGCATCAAATGGTCTGAAAATTGGCATCTGTGATGCTGGGAATCACTGGAAGAGATCGAGATGGATCATCCACTCAGCACATCCGTCAGAAGATTCGTGCAAATGCTTCACCCTCCTCTTTTGCACAGGTGTGCTGGGATCCTCCATCACTGAGGATGTGGATATTTGTGGTGCTTCCGCCACTAGTGAGTTGTTTACTTCTCCACCGCCATTCACGGCTGGAAGGGACAGGGCTGCAGAGCTTATATCTGATCCGTTCCTTGTGGGATTGCTTAGCTCTGTCTGTCACTTGCTGCTTATGTTGTTTCACATGCAAATTATCTGTTGTAGCTTCAGGTTGACACCTATTACTTTTGGTATATCTGGAGCTGAACTGAGCATGCCCTCTTGTACTCTTCACTGATTCAGGTCTGATCCCCTCAGTTGTTGGTAATTATAGAGTTGGGGCTGGGCCAGGCCATGCGGTTAGACTGTGGCTGATTACAGTTCTGCTGCTACCAAAGTGCTTCACGGATGCCCAGACCTGAGCTGGTGGATGTGTTCTGAATCTATCCCATTACGCAGGATGGTGGTGCTTTTCGCAGGAATGAATGCAGAAGAATCGGGGATGCTTCAACATCAAATTGATTACGATGCTATCGGGAAACACTAAGCTGGAAATACCAAGCGTCTGTCCACTGGATATGTGAAATCATGAACATTTTGCACAGTTATGGATACAGCGTCACAGCCCATGCCGGCTGTATGCATGCAATAACAAATATTGGTTGGCAGGCACGATTGAGCTGAGTGATCTGATCAACAACAGGCGGAGGCCCCATTATCGACTGTCCTTGGGTTCTCTGGCTCTGTGCTACCAGCAACATTCCTCTGAGACAGCTGCTGATAAGGGATGTCCCGCTGAATAAGCCATTCCCATGTCTGTCCCTGGGAACTAACAAGGTTTCACAAATGGTCACGTCCGTTAGCCATACACCCCATGATGCCTCACTAATTGCAATGTTTCACTTTGAAGCAGGTATTAGGACTAAATGGGATTATTAGTGTGTATTATGGTATATGTGTTAGTATGTGAGTATAATTATATTTACTGTGTGTGCATTGTTACTGTGTGTTTGTGAGCAGTGTGTGTCCAATAGCTTGTGCATGGATAACCCCTCCTGCAGGGATGGATGGATGGACGATCAGATGACTTGCCTGTGTTGATGGCTCATTGAGGTTTTGAATCCTCCAGGCCCTTTCTTTTCCTTCCTCCGGTGGTCCCCTCCTGCTCTGTAGATTGGATCAGTGAGCTGCTTTCAATGTTATTGTTTATTAATCAAATTAATAATTGATGTAACTGGATATTTCACTGCGCTCTTTAACTGGTCTCTGAATTGGGACTGAGTCACCACATAAATAAATGTGTTTGTGCAGCAACTTAAATCCCGCAGCATATATGCAATTTTTGAAAAGTTATAGTAAGAATCATCATCTAACCCATCTGCAGCACCAAAGAAATATAAAAGGTACACCAACCACAGAAGTATAAAGCTGCCGGATATGCTGAAGAGTAAAACAATAAACTTCTTTCTGCTCTCCATCTCTGGGTCACTGGGATTCTCTCCCTTGCGCTGGCCCCTCAGTCCCTCACGGACTCGACTAGTCACTAAAATGTGTCTGACTATCAGAACGTTAAGCAATAGAATTAACCCGAATGGTATCAATGGGGTTAAAGCCTTTTCAAACTTTCTGAATCCAATCCATCTCGGGTCAGTAAAATAGCTTCGCTTATTAGAACAGTACATTGGCACATTGTCGATGATCTCGCGAGGTTTATATCTGAAGTACATGGGAATGTTCTTTAAACAGAGAAAAATCCCGGCTGTGGCGAGAACCACGGTCGCAGTTTTCTTGGTGCAATATTTATATTTCAGCTTCTGCCAACAAATGGCAACAAATCGATCAAAAGTGAAAGCGACGGTGAACCAGACAGAACAATCTAAGGCTGCACGGATAAGAACATATTGAACACGACACACAGGAGTGATGTACAGGAAATCGAATTCGAAATAATATCATTGATTCGCCTGGTGATAACCTCAGTAATAATGACCAGCAGATCCGCCGCCGACATTGCCACCAGGTATCGAGTGGTGCAGGTGGAGAGGCCACAGTTTCCACGGGACAGGATCACGATTGCCATTCCGTTAACTGAAGGATGAAGAAGGAAAAATAGAGTAGAAATTACTGACAGTAATTCTCCGTTTCTGAGCAGAGGCATCATGGAATTAAACATCAATAAATTGTGGGTGAGGATCGGCTCGGAGGTTACTCAATCTCAACCATTTCTTCAGCTAGCATCCAAAACGCAATTTCCAGTTACCTCCGCAATTAAACATTCAAAATCAACTCATTCTCAGGACCATCCTTCGGGGAGGAGATTAATCAGCACCATAAAGTTCTGTCATCAACTCTACTTGGAATAAGAGTTAGATGATTCCCCACACTTAATACAATTGTACAATGACAGCCTGTCCAGGAAATGCATGTCACTGCAGCCGGGTGTGGACTCCAGTTAATTACCCACACTCTTGGCAATGTTATATTGACAAGTTCCAAACATGGTCACCAGGGTCAGGTCTTCCACTTTAGTTCGTTACATACACTCTGTATAAAATATGTTAACGGATAACCTTGGTGAGACCAAGTTTTTTGGTTTAATGTTTGATTTAACAGGATACCACATTGTGCTAAATGCAACAACAATGTAATCACACAGAGAGTCGTCGAGCTACAAAATGTGTATACGATATATAATTGCAGAGATAATCCAGGAAATGTAATGAATACACTTTACTTTCTGGACGAATGAATGAAAATAAACTTTGTACCTGATACCTTTCTGACAACGTCCCAGGCATCACTGCCACTATTCCTGGATATGTCCTGTCTCACCAGCAGGACAGACCCAGGGGAGGTGGCAGCACAGTGGTATACATTCGGGAGGGAGTTTCCCTGGGATTCTTCAACATCGACTCTCTAATCCATGAAGTCTCACGGCTTCAGGTTAAAGATGGGCAAAGATACCTCCTGCTGATTACCACATTCCAGTCGCCATTAGCTGATGAATCAATACAGCTTCATGTTGAACACCACTTGGAGGAAGCACTGAGGGTGGTAAAGAAACAGGATATGCTCTGAGTGGGGGCCTTCCATTTCCAACATCAAGAGTGGCTGGATAGTAGCACCACAGACCGAGCTGGCCGGGTCCAAAAAAAACATAGCTGTGGACTGGGATTGCAGCAGGTAGCGAGGGGACGAACAAGAGGGAAAACATACCTGGCCCCATCCTCACCAATCTGCATGCTGCAGATTTATCTGTCTGCAGCGGTATTGGTAGAAATTCCCACTGCACAGTCCTTGTGGACTCAAAGTCCCATCTTCACATTGAGAATACCCTACATTATGATCCGTGGCATTACCACCGTGCTAAATGGGATAGACTTCAAACAGACCATGCAACGCCAAGACAGGGCATCCACGAGGCACTGTGAAACATCAGCAGAATTGCATTCAGCTACAATTTCAAACCGATGGCCAGGCATATCTCCCACTCTACCATTACCAGCAAGACAGGAGATCAAACCTGGTTCAACGAAGAATGCAGGAGAGCATGCCAGAAGCAACATTAGACATTCCGAAAGATGAGATGTCAACCTGGTGAAGCTGCAACACGGGACCAATGGAGTGCCAAACAATAGAAGCAGTAAGGGATAGACAGCTCAGTGATTCCCCAATAAACCCAGTGGATCTAAGCTCTGTAGTCCGGCCACATCCAGCCGTGGAGGGAGAGGCTCCACAAATATGCGCATCCTCAATGATGTAGGAGACCAGCACACATATAAATATTACAATGTTGACGCATTTGCAACAATCTTCAGACAGAAGTGGCAAGTGGATGATCCATCTCGGTCTTCTCCGGTGGTCCCCAGCATCACAGATGTCAGTCTTTAGTCAATACGATTCGCTCCACGTGATATCAAGTAATGGCTGAAGGCACTGGATGCTGCAAAGGCTATGAGCCCTGACAATATCCCCTCAATAATACTGAAGACTTGTGCTCCAGAAATTGCCGAGCCCCTCACCAAGCTCTTTCAATACAGCTACAATACTGGCATCTAACGGCAAGGTGATACATTGTCCAGGTGTGTCTGTGCCAAGAAACAGGCAAATGCAACCCAGCCAATTACAGCGCTTTAATATATTTTCCATCATCAACACATTACTGGAAGGAGACATCAACAGTGTTATCAAGCGGCACCTACTCAGCAATAGTCTGCTCACGGATGCTCAGATTGGGTTCCGCAGTGTCACTCAGATCCTGACCTCATTACAGCCTTAGTTCAAACATGGACAAACGAGCTGAATGCCACAGGTGATAGAGAATGCCGCAGACATCAAGCAGCATTTAACCGAGTATGACATCAAAGAGCCCTAGATAAACAGGAGTGAATGAATATCAGGGGGATAAAACACTCCGCTGGTTGGTGTCATACCTGGCATAATATACATTTTTTGTGGTGGTCGGAGTTTAATCCTCTCTGCTCCAGGACATCACTGCAGGAGATCCTCAGGGTATTATTGTCGAAACCAGGTATATCTATTACACCTAATATAGGTAAAAGATAGTTGTTTAGCGTAAATCTTAAGCCCCAGTTTTAAATTAAGGATTAAAAACAAATATTCTGCAAGTTAATTTACAAGACAGCATGACACAGCAATAATCAATTTCCCGAACACAACGTTTAAACACTTAGTTTAAAAGAAACACAGAAGTCTGATAAAACAAGCACTTTTCCCTTCATTTCTCCAAGGACAAGGGCTGAAACCAGGGCAACTAGGTGACGAGAGCTCCGTAAGATGAAGGCACTATTGTTATAATAGCTAAGCCAGCAGAAAACCAGCTTTTGCTGGCCTTGATAAAGCACAATATCGCATTTTGTAACATACAGAAGTATGCAGATACGAAACAATTAGAAGTATTTTTGCCTATTAAAGATGGACGGCTTACCGTCAAGTCAGATGCGCTTGAGTCTAACCCAAACCAATTAGGATTATATTGTGGTGTGATTAGATGGCTTAAGACAGATATGAAACAGTATAGCTGTAAGTTTCGTTCGGCCATTTTTAGTTGGTGGTGTTGGTTTGAAGCTGGAGATTAGCTGGATTTATTTCTCTCTTTTTGAATCATCTATACTTTGATCTGAACTATTTACTGTCTCCCTGTATGCATATTTCAATTTCGGACTTTGACATTTAATGTTATTGTTGAGCTGTTTGCCTGAGCAAGAACAATTTTATCTGTGATTGTTTGAAAGTTCAATTGTCTACAAATTGCCTCTTTGTGAGCCATATGATAGCTGGACTTTAAAATGAATCAATAGAAGACAAATTAAAACAATTCTTATTTGCACCTAATAAGTTTTAACTCAAATTTCTACTGAGTTCCAGTAATCGCAAAGTGCTGCTGGTAACCGAATGGTTAAATCCATCAAGTGTCCTCGGCCCAACAATCTTCAGATTCTTCATCAATGACCTCACTTACATCGTAAGGTTAGAAGTGGAAATGTTTACAGATGACTTCACAATGTTCATCACAATTCCAGACTGCTCAACTAATGAAGCACTTCATGTCCAAACGCAGAAAGAAATGGACAATATCCAGGCTTGGGCTGACAAGTGACAAGCAACATTCGTGCCACACAAGTGCCAGGCAATGGCCATCTCCTCCAGGAGAGGATCTAACCACCGCCTCCTGACACTGAATGGTATCACTATCGCTCATTCCGGCAAAATAAACTTCCCGGGGGTTACCATTGATCAGAAATTGACTGAATCAGCCATATTAATACTGTGGCTACCAGGGCAGGTCAAAGAGTAGGAATCCGACGGCCAGCAAACTCACCTCCTGCCCCCCCACCCCCAAAGTTTGTCCACCATGGCACAAGTCAGGAGTGTGATGGAGGTCTCTCCACTTGCCTGGATGAGTGCAGCTCCAACAACACTCATGAAGCTCAACACCATCCAGGGCAAAGCAGCCTGCTTGATTTCTCCCCATTCCACAAATATACAAACCCTTCACCACCGACGAACAGTGGCCGCCGTGTGTACCATCTACAAGATTCACTGCAGTAACTCACTAAGGCTCCTTAGACAGCACCTTCCAAACCCACGACCACTATCATCTAGTGCAGATTCAAGAGAACTAGTTTCATGGAAACCCCACGACCTGGAGGTTCCTCTCCAAGTCACTCACCATCCTGACTTGGAAATATATCGCCGTTCCTTCACTGTCGCTGGGGAGACGTCCTGGAACTCCCTCCCTAACAGCACGGTGAATGTACCGACACCTACCTCAAGGACTGCAGCGGTTCAAGAAGGCAACTCACCACCACCTTCTGAAGGGAAACCAGGGATGGGCAAAAAGTGCTGGTCTAACCAGCGACACCCACATCCTGTAAATGAATAAAATAAATAATATTCCGATTGAATGTAACATGATCGTCCACCGAATAATACCACAAGCAACCTGATGCATAGATTTACTCAGGATAATGGACTTTCAACACTTACCAGGAACACCAACTATGGCAAGGATCATGTAGAATATTTTCCTGACCCATTGAATTGGTCGATGCATTTTCTGTGCGAAATGAATCCGTTCCTTGATCCAGCAGACAATGTTTCTGAAGTAAGGTGTGAGGTGATACTTTCCCAAAACACTAACTTTATACATTCCAGATTCTCCATAGAGGTAGTGACGTTGCAATATTATTTAAATTGATGTTTTTCTTAAACTTTAGACAATCAAATTACAATACTTGCGTTAATTCCCAGTTGTGAATAGGCGAAGCTCTGAGACTTAATTAAACAACAACCTACCTCATAAACTGCTCAAGTATGATTACATTAAACATTACATTATAATTGGAAGCTGTGTTAAACAGCGGTAGAAATGTTCCTTGGTCTCATATTGTTTCAGAGATGACATTCACTCTGACTGACCATTAACAAATTAAATAATTAATGTCAGAGTGTTCCTTCAGATACTCTGTACTCTGGAATGTGACTGTTATATTTAGCCTGGAGCAATGCTATTCAATAATTAATTGAATAAAAATCTCACAGAATGTTTATCAATCTGCAGTTGACCATTTCGGGTCAAATAGCTGCAAGATCAGCTCAGCTAATCTCAAAGCCTCGTCTCCTCGTCATTGTTCTGCAATTCGTTTCACATGTTACTTATTCAATTTGCTTCTGATTTGAATCTGGCTTCGCCACACTCTTCGACTGCACATTTCAGATACTAACCATGTGCCCTGTTAAACTGTGTTTCGCTCATTCAGCCGTTGTTTCTATGGCCAATCACATTAACCCTGTGTCCTTTGGTTCTCGACACGCCTTCCTTTGTGAAAATCTGTCTGTCCCGTTAAACGCCATCATTATTCTGAACAATTCTGTCAAATCTCATCTAAACTTTCTCTTTTCGACGGAGAATAATTCCAGTTTCTTTAATCCCTACACGTGACAGAAAGTCAGCTGCCCAGGAATTTTCTCTGAATCAATATCGACACTGTTTTAAAACCCTCGCATCGTCCCTCATTATCGAGTCCAGAATTAGCCAAAATGTTCAATCTGTCTCTATATCTCCTCGGCTCAGAGCAACATAGGTTCCAGATGCCACCTCTTTATACATAGAAACATACAAAGAAAATACAAAAAGCGTGAGGCCATTCGGCCCTTCGTGCCTGCTCCGCCATTCATTGTGATCATGACTGATCATCAAGTTCAATATCCTGATCCGTGCCTTCCCTCCATACCCCTTGATCCCTTAAGCCCCAAGAGTCATACCTAATTCCTTCTTGGAATTACATAACGTCTTGGCCTCAACTACTTTCTGTGGTAGTGAGGTTCCACAGATTCACCAGTCTCTGGGTGAAGACAACGCTCGTTAGCTCAGACCTAAAATGTTTACCCCTCATCCTCAAAATATGACTCCTAGTGCTGGACTACCCTGTTTAGCTCAGGGCTAAATCGCTGGCTTTGGAAGCAGACCAAGCAGGCCAGCAGCATGGTTCAATTCCAGTAAAAGACTCCCCGAACAGGCGCCGGAATGTGGCGACTAGGGGCTCTTCACAGTAAATTCATTGAAGCCTACTCGTGACAATAAGCGATTTTCATTTTCGATCGGCAACATTCTATCTGAATCCCCACCTGTCTATTCGACACATTGATGATTGCATTTGTGTCAATTTCCCCATTGACACTGAGCGTGAAAATGGAACACAGAGTTCAATTTATTTGGCTCGGCTGCTTGCACCCAGTCAATATTTGAATCTTCACTTCACTTCTTTGCCTCCAATTCAGTGGATCGACTGTGCAGACATATTTACTGGAATTCCCACATCCAAATTTTTTGCAAAAAATATTTTTGTTGAAGGCATTTTTCTTATTTACAAAACGACAAAAGACAAACCTGGGCAATAGTTCAGCAAACTAACAACTCACTCTCACAGTCTATCCACTCCTCCACCACCACACTCCAAACCTCACCCCTCCGTCTGACCAAAAACGCCTCATTCTTTTGCTTTTTCCCCGAAACAAAACAAAACACCCATTCCGCCCCCACCCCACCCGCACTACCCCGCCTCCGCTGACACATCCATTCACTTTAAAGAAGTGAATAAACTGCTTCCACCTCAGGGTCAACTCCTTTCCACTGCATGTGTGGCGATCTGAATTCTTTCGAGGTGCAAAGTTTCTGCCAGCTTCATTACCCAATCACTCGCCTTTGGCTTCTCCCAGTCCCCGCAACTCAACAAAATCTGTCTCCGGGCTATCGGGGAGGCAAAGGCCTAGACACCGGACACTCTCCCCATCTGAACTGCCGCATCTTCTGACACTCCGATTATCGTCAGCTCCGGGCTCGGAGCCACCCCGATGTTCAGAATTTTGGACATTACATCTGGTAACCCTATCCAAAACCCCCTCAAACTCGAATACATCCAAAACATTTGCAACAGGTTCACCACTACTTCTCCCTTCAACATACCGCCCGCGAACATCTTCCACCCGCGAAAGAATCGGCTCAGCCTCTAGACCGTCATGCGTGCTCAATCCACCACCTTAATGGGATGAAGCGTAACCTCGCAACTCAACGATGAAACATTCACCCGCCATAGGGATTCCTTCCACACCCCAGCCCCCAACTCCATCCCAACCCTTCCTCCCACTCGTATCTGACCTCCTCCCTAAATCATGAGCTCTCCACATATATCCAGCATCACCCCTCCCCAGTGGCATCCCGGACAGCGTCTTGTCTTGCAGCACCGGAGGTGACAACTGCAGAAAGGACTTTTATAAGGACTCTTTTATAACAATGTCCATCACCTGCAGGTACCTGAACCTGGTTCCCTTCGGCAAGTGAGAAATCTCCTCCAGGCCGGCAAACCTTCCTCCCATAAACAAATCCCTGAAGTACTCTGTCCCCACCTGCCACCACCTCCGGAACCTCGTGTCCAGCCCCGCTGTCGCCCACAGAGGCATGTCTTCCAGTTGCCGACAGTGGGTCCAAACCCTCAACACCGATACCACCTCCGAAATCATGGAGTGTCGGAGAAACAAGAATGACAGGGGTGTCGATAACCGTGCCCTCAAACTGGTCTTCCCCTGGGACCGTTCCTGCCCACGCCAATCTCAAACTCATCCCATTCACCATTCTAGGAACACAATGGAGAGGTTGTGAAGGGTGAACACAAACTTGGGCAGCACCGACATTTTCACCGTCTGGATTCACACGACCAAAGTCTAGGGCAACACATGCCACCTCTTGAAGACCTCCTCCATCCCTCCACCAATTTCGCCAAGTTTATCTTATGCAGCTGGACCGAAGTCACCACCAACTGTATCCCGTAATAGCGGAAACACCCTCAGCACTCGGAACAGTACTCCCCCAGCCTCTTCTCCCCAACCCGGCATTTATCCGGAATACGGCACTTTTTTCCCATTTTCAATTTATATCCCGGGAAACATTCAAAATCCCCCAGGATTCCCAGAATCCTTTCAAAACTCCCCACCATGTCAGATATGTGCTCAAAGCACTTGTTGCTTCACAGCTCCGGGCTCCCAGGTTCGATTCTCCGCTGGGTCACTGTCTGTGCGGAGTCTACACCTTCTCCCTGTGTCTTCGTGGGATTCGCCCGGGTGCTCCGGATACCTCGCACAGTCCAAAGATGTGCAGGTTAGGTGGATTGTGCAGGGTAAATTCCCTTTAGTATGCAAAATGGTGAGGAGGGGTTATGAGGATAGGGTGGAGGTATGGGCTTAATTAGGGTGGCCTTTGCAAAGACCGGTGTAAAGTCGATGGGCCGAACGGCCTCATTCTGCACTGCAAATTCTATGATTATATAGCAGGAGGTTGTCTGCACACACAGAGACCCTGTTTCTGTCTCCTTCCCGCTCAATCCCCCTTCACCCAACCGACTCACCGTCCGTCATTGCCAACTGCTCTATAGCCAGAACAGAAAGCAGCGGAGCCTCATTTCCCGGTGTAGCCCAATGCACTCCCAACTAATCCTATTCATCCCCGCATTAGCCTTCGGTGTCTTATACAACAGCCGGACCCAATCCACAAACCCCCTGCCGAAACAAAATTAACCCAACACCTCCAGCAGATATTCCCAATTAACCTGGTTCCCGCCTTCCCCGCTACATTACCACCACTTCCTATTCCTGCCCCTCCGAGGGCATCAGTATAACGTCGAGCAGCCTGTGTCCATTCGCCGACAGCTGCTGCGGCCTCACGGACCCCGCCTGGTCCTCTCCTACCACGCCCAGCACCCAATTCTCTCTCCGTGACACCAACACCTTTGGAACATAGAACATAGAACGCAGCGAACATAGAATGCAGCGCAGTACTGGCACTTCGGCCCGCGATGTTGCGCCGACCTGTGAAACTATCTGAAGCCTATCTGACCTACACTATTCCATTTTCATCCATATGTCTATCCAGTGACCACTTAAATGCCCTTAAAGTTGGCGAGTCTACTACTGTTGCAGGCAGGGCGTTCCACACCCCTATTACTCTCTGACTAAAGAAACTGCCTCTGACATCTGTCCTATATCTACCACACCTCAAATTAAAGCCATGTCCCCTCGTGTTGGTCATCACCATCCGAGGAAAGAGACTCTCACTGTCCACCCTATCTAACCCTCTGACTATCTTATATGTCTCTATTAAGTCACCTCTCAGCCTTCTCCTCTCAAATGAAAACAACCTCAAGTCGCTGAGCCTTTCCTCATAAGACCTTCCCTCCATACCAGGCAACATCCTAGTAAATCTCCTCTGAACCCTTTCCAAATCGTCCACATTATTCCTATAATGTAGTGACCAGAACTGCACGCAGTTCTCCAGGTGCGGCCGCACCAGAGTTTTGTGCAGCTGCAGCAGGATCTCGTGGCTCCGAAACTCAAGCCCACTACTGATAAAGGCTAGCACACCATTTGCCTTCTTAACAGCCCTATTAACCTGGGTGGCAACTTTCAGGGATTTATGTACCTGGATGCCGAGTTCTCTCTGTTCATCTACACAACCAAGAATCTTGCCATTAGCCCAGTACTCTGCATTCCTGTTACTCCTTCCAAAGTGAACCACCACACACTTTCCCGCATTAAACTCCATCTGCCACTTCTCAGCCCAGCTCTGCAGCTTATCTATGTCCCTCTGTATCCTATAACATCCTTCAGCACTATCCACAACTCCACCGACCTTCGTGTCATCTGCAAATTTACTAACACATCCTTCTACTCCCTCTTCCAGGTCATTTATAAAAATGACAAACAGCAATGGCCCCAAAATAGATCCTTGCGGTACACCACGAGTAACTGAACTCCAGGATGAACAATTGCCATCAAACACCACCCTCTGTCTTCTTTCAGCTAGCCAATTACTGATCCAAACCCTAAATCACCTTCAATCCCATACATCCTTATTTTCTGCAATAGCCTACGGTGGAGAACCTTATCAAACGCCTTACTGAAATCCATATACACCACATCAACCGCTTTACCCTCATCCACCTGTTTGGTCACCTTCTCAAAAAACTCAATAAGGTTTGTGAGGAATGACCTCCACTTTACAAAACCGTGTTGAGTATCGCTAATCAACTTGTTCTTTTCAAGACGATTATAAACCCTATCTCTTATAAACTTTTCCAACATTTTACCCACAACCGAAGTAAGGCTCACAGGTCTATAATTACAAGGGTTGTCTCTACTCACCTTCTTGAAAAAGGGGACAACATTTGCTATCCTCCAGTCTTCCGGCACTATTCCTGTCGACAAAGATGACATAAAGATAAAGGACAAAGGCTCTGCAATCTCCTCCCAGTCTCCCCAGAGAATCCTAGGATAAATCCCATCTGGCCCAGGTGACTTATCTATTTTTACACATTCCAAAATTGCTAACACCTCCTCCTTGTGAACCTCAATTCCATCTACCCTGGTCGACTGAACCTGAGTATTCTCCTCGGCAACATTGTCTTTCTCCAGTGTAAACACTGACGAAAAATATCCATTGAACGCTTCTCCTATCTCCTCTGATTCCACACACAACTTTCCACTACTATCCTTGATTGGCCCTAATCTTACTCTAGTCATTCTTTTGTTCCTTATATACCTATAGAAAGCCTTAGGGTTTTCCTTGATCCTATCCGCCAACGACTTTTTGTGTCCTCTCCTCGCTCTTCTTCACTCTCCCTTTAGGTCCTTCATGGCTAACTTGTAACTCTCAAGTGCCCTAACTGAGCCTTCATGTCGCATCCTAACATAAGCCTTCTTCTTCCTCTTCACAAGTGCTTCAACTTCCTTAGTAATCCACGGTTCCCTTGCTCGACAACTTCCTCCCTGCCTGTCAAGTACATACTTATCAAGGACACGCAGTAGCTGTTCCTTGAAAAAGCTCAACATTTCGATTGTACCTATCCCCTGCAGTTTCCTTCCCCATCCTATACATCCTAAATCTAGCCGAAGAGCATCATAATTGCCTTTCTAGCTATAATTCTTGCCTTGCGGTATATACCTATCCCTGCCTATTGCTAAAGTAAACATAACCGAATTGTGATCACTATCACCAAAGTGCTCAGCTACATCTAAATCTAACACCTGGCCGGGTGCATTACCCAGTAGCAAATCCAATGTGGCCTCGCCCCTTGTTGGCCTGTCTACATATTGTGTCAGAAAACCATCCTGCACACACTGCACAAAAACTGACCCATCTATAGTACACGAACTATAGTATTTCCAGTCAAAATTTGGAAAGTTAAAGTCCCCCATAACAACTACCCTGTTTCTCTCGCTCCTGTCGAGAATCTTCTTTGCAATCCTTTACTCTACATCTCTGGAACTATTCGGAGGTCTATAGAAAACTCCCAACAGGGTGACCTCTCCTATCCTGTTCCTAACCTCGGCCCATACTACCTCAGTAGACGTATCCTCAAACGTCCTTTCGACCGCCGTAATACGTTCATTGATTAACAATGCCACCCCCCTCCCTCTTTTACCATCTTCTCTGTTCTTACAGAAACAACTGGATCCTGGAACCTGCAACAACCATTCCTGTCCCTGCTCTACGCGTGTCTCCGAAATCGCCAGGAGAGCGAGATCACAGGTACCAACCCATGCTGAAAGCTCACCCACCTTATTCCGGATGCTCCTGGCTTTGAAGTAGACACATTTCAAACCAGCGTCTTGCTTGCCAGTGCCCTCTTTCGAACTTTTAACCCTATCCTGACCTCACTACTCTCAACATCCTGTACACTCTCTCCTTATTTCTCACTTAGCTAGCACGTGGCACGGGTAACAACACAGAGATAACAACTGTTTGTTCTAGCTCTCAGCTTCCACCCTAGCTCCCTGAATTTCTGTCTCAAATCCCCATCTCTCTTCCTACCTATGTCGTTGCTACCTATGTGGACCATGACTTGGGGCTGCTCCCCCTCCCCCTTAAGGATCCCAAATATACGATCAGACACATCACGAACCCTGGCACCTGGGAGGCAACACACCAACCGTGAGTCTCTTTCGTTCCCACAGAACCTCCTGTCCGTTCCTCTAAATATGGAGTCCCCAATGACAAGTGCTCTGTTCCACTTCTCCCTTCCCTTCTGAGCAACAGGGACAGACTCTGTGCCAGAGACCTGTGCCCCATTGCTTACCTCTGGTAAGTCGCCCCCGCAACAGTATCCAAAACGGTATACTTGTTATAGAGGGGAACGACCACAGGGTATCCCTACACTGCCTGCCGGTTCCCTCTCCCTCCCCGACGGTAACCCATCTACCTTCTTATTTTACTTGAGGTGTGACTACCTCCCTATAACTCCTCTCAATTACCCCCTCCGCCTCCTGAATGATCCGCAGTTCATCCAGCTCCAGCTCCAGGTCCCTAACGCAGTTCTCGAGGAGCTGGAGTTGGGTGCACCTCCCGCAGATGTAGTCAGCAGGGACACTCGAGGTGACCCTTTCCTCCCACATTCTGCAGGAGGAACACTGAACTGCCCCAGCCTCCATTCCCACTCAACTAACTTCCCAACTACGGAAAACTTAAAAAAAACTTGTTAGTTCAGCAATCCGACGGACAGAACTTTGGTTTTTGGTTAGAGGAGGTGCATGGGTGGGAGACACTTGTAAGTAGTGTTTCGGGTTAACCTGTCACTCGAGAACAGCCCCTTCACAAATTGCCATCAACTTACGCTGACCGTACTGCACGTATGCAAATCTCCCCGGAACTTTTTTTTCCAAAAAATATACTTTATTCATAAAATTTATCATAAACTTTACAGAACATTTCAAATTGTCTTGACTGTGCATTTCCATCCGAGTTACATTCATTTGTCTTTCTTCAATTCAATCGGGATAACGTTACACACGTATCCTACAATGAGTTACAGTTCTTTCTTAAATATTTACATTGTTTTGCTTCTTTCATACATTGTGGTATTGAAGACCCGGACCGAGGGGTTTTACACTGTTACCAACATTTGTTGGTAAGAGCTTACACTGTGGTCTTTCCCTATTGCGCCTTGGAGGCAGCTGCCCCAAGCTTGAGTGCGTCCCTCAGCACATAGTCCTGGACCTTGGAATGTGCCAGTCTGCAACACTCAGTCGAGGACAGTTCTTTGCACTGGAAGATCGGGCAAGTTTCGGGCAGACCAACGAGCGTCTTTCACCGAGTTGATGACCTTCCTGCAGCAGTTGATATTTGTTTCGGTGTGTGTCCCTGGAAACAGTCCGTAGAGCACAGAGTCCTGTGTTACAGAGCTGCTCGGGATGGACCTTAACAGATACCACTGCATCTCACTCCAGACCTGCTTTGCAAAGGCACATTCCACAAGGAGGTGTGTGGCTGTCTCATTTCCCCCACATCCATTCCGAGGGCAGCGTGCATTAATGCTGAGCCTTCGGGTGTACATGAAGAATCTGACAGGGAGGGCCCTTCTCACCACCATCCAAGCTAGGTCTTGGTGCTTGTTTGAAAGTTCTGGTGATGAGGCATTCTGCCAGATGGCTCTGACAGTCTGCTCAGGGAACCATCCAACGTCCTCCACAGTCTCCTTTTCTCTGAGGGTCTCGAGGACATTACGTGCTGACCACTGCTTCATTGCTTTGTGGTCAAAGGTGTTTTTCTTCAAAAAAATTTCCACGAAGGACAGGTGTTTCGGCACGGTCCAACTGCTTGGAGAGTTCCGCGGCAATGAGGCCAGGCCCAACATTCGCAACACAGGGGACAGGTAAAACCTCAGTATGTAAGGGCAGCACGGTGGCGCAGTGGGTTAGCCCTGTTGCCTCACGGCACCGAGGTCCCAGGTTCGATCCCGGCTCTGGGTCACTGTCGGTGTGGAGTTTTCACATTCTCCCCGTGTTTGCGTGGGTTTCGCCCCCATAACCCGAAAGATGTGCAGAGTAGGTGAATTGGCCACGCTAAATTGCCCCTCAAATTTAAAAAAAAAAATGAATTGGGTACTCTAAATTTATAAAAAAAAAAAAAAAACCTCAGTATGTAGTGACACTTGGTGTTTGCATACCGGGGTCTACGCACAACTTGACGCAGTTGCACACAAAGCTGGCCATCAGGATGAGGGCGGCGTTGGGTACGTTCCCCCCTCCTTTATCTAGAGGCTTGTACATTATGTCTCTTCGGAGCCGGTCCATCTTGGATCTCCAAATGAATTTGAAGATGGCCCGGGTGACTGCTGCGGCGTAGGTCCGAGTGACGGGCCAGACCTGCGCCACGTACAGTAACACCGAGAGTACCTCACACCTGATGCCCAATGTTTTGCCCGCAATGGAGAGGGAGCGTTGCTCCCGCCAGCCCAGTTTCTGTTTTGCTTTAGCAATGCGTTCCTCCCAGTTTTTGGTGCACGCCCCAGCCGCTCCGAACCATATCCCCAGCACTTTCAGGTAATCTGACCTGACCGTGAAGGGGACAAAGTATCGGTCGGCCCAGTTCCCAAAGAACATGGCCTCGCTCTTGCCGTGGTTTACCTTGGCTCCTGAGGCCAGTTCAAACTGGTCGCAGGTGTCCAAGAGCCTGCGTACAGATGCGGAATTCGAGCAGAAGACGGCGACGTGGTCCATGTACAGGGAGGCCTTGACTTGCGTGCCTCCGCTGCCTGGTATCGTCACCCCTCTCATACCCGGATCCTTCCTGCTGGACTCGGCAAAAGGTTCTATGCAGCACACAAACAGGGCCGAGGAGAGAGGGCAGCCCTGCCTGACTCCAGATTTGATCTGGAACTTTTCTGATTCCCACCCATTGATTGAGACTGCGCTATAGATGTTTGTGTAGAGCAGTTTCATCCAATTGCGAATTCCCTCCCCAAACCCCATTTTGGAGAGCACATCCATCATGTAGGTGTGCGATATTCTGTCAAAAGCCTTCTCCTGGTCAATGCTGATGAGGCACGTGTCCACCCTCCTGTCCTGCATCGTATCCCTGAGCAGCGCGAGGCTGTTTTGCTTTAGCAATGCGTTCCTCCCAGTTTTTGGTGCACGCCCCAGCCGCTCCGAACCATATCCCCAACACTTTCAGGTAATCTGACCTGACCGTGAAGGGGACAAAGTATCGGTCGAGATCTTCCTGCCGGGCACAGCACAGGTTTGGTTGGGGTGGATCACCGACTCCAGAGCAGACCTGACCCGATTGGCGATGACTTTGGCTAAGATTTTGTAATCCATATTTAACAGTGAAATGGGTCGCCAATTTCGAATTTCTTCCCTTTCTCCTTCTGCTTGTAGATGAGGGTGATGATGCCTTTTCTCATGGATTCTGACATGCTGCCATCCAGAAGCATACTCTCGTACACTTCCAGCAAGTCTGGGCCCATCCAGTCCCACAGAGCCAAATTCAACTCAGCTGGTAAGCCGTCGCTTCCGGGAGTTTTACTCGTCTCAAAGGACTTGATGGCCTTTGTCAGCTCGTCCAGAGATAATGGTTTGTCCAGGTTTTCCCCCTCATTGTGGTCCAAGACCACCGTGATAGACGACAGGAAGGTCTGGGCAACAGTGCTGTCTGTTGGCTTCAGATCATACAGTCTGGCATAGAAGGATTGACTGATCCTCAGTATGTCAGACTGCGATGTCTTTACAGAGCCATCTTCTTCCTTCTGGCTGCTGATCACAGAGGTCTCCCTGTGTACCTTCTGGAAGAAAAAGCGTGAGCACTTTTCATCTTGCTCCAAGGAGCGGACTCTGGATCGGAAGATAACCTTGGAGGCCTCCGAGGTGTAGAGCGAGGCTTGCTGGCCCTTCACCTCTTGGAGATCCTCCTTGACATCAACCCCCATCGACTGCAGCTGGAGCAAATGTTGCATGCTTTTCTGTAGCCTGGTCGTGACCCCTCGTCTCTCTCTCACCTTTTGAACGTCCTTGAGGATGAAGAACCTTTTGATGTTCCCCTTGATTGCTTCCCAACAGAGATGTGGAGACTCAAAGAGGGGTTTCACGGTTCTCCAACCTTTGTAATCCCTTTTGTGTTCCTGGAGGTTCTCTGGGGTCGTTAATACACGTTAATAAGTCTGATAGGGGAGTTTTACATTTAGCTTCCATGTCCCCCTGCCCAGCATCTGGTTTGCCTGCAGGTGGCAGTCAGCCAGTAGGAGGCAGTGGTCAGAGAAGAACACCGGCTTGACGTCGGTGGGCCTGACCGTGAAAGCACGGGACACAAAAAAGAAATCTCTTCTGGAACGGACGGACCCATCTGGCCGTGACCATGTGTATCTATGCTGCGCCCCATCTGCAGGGTTGCTGAAGACGTCGAGCAGCTTGGCGTCTTTTACCGTTTCTATCAGGAGTCTGGACGTAGCATTTAGTTTGCTGTCGGCTCTGCCGGATCGTCTGGCCGCATCGATGATGCAGTTGAAGTCACCGCCCAGGGTGATCCGGCTTGGAGGTGGCCAACAGCAGTGCTAGTTGCTGAAGGACAGCCAGCCGCTCAGTTTTTACGGCCGGACCATACACGTTAATAAGTCCGATAGGGGTGTTTTTGTATTTGACATCTGCTACGAGGAGGCGTCCACCCACCACCTCCTTAACGTCGGAGATGGTGAAATTGCCTCCCCATAGCAGAATACCCAGGCCGGAGGAACGACAGTCGTTTCCTCCTGACCAGATGGATTGCCCGTGGGGCCACCAGCTCGACCAGCGCCTGTCGTTGCTGAGGTGTGGAATTCCAAACTCCTGCAGGAACAGTAGGTCGGCTCTCACATTTTCTAAGTAGCCGAGTGTGGCTACACACTGCGAAGTGTCTTTAATACTTCGCACATTAATAGATGCAATTTTAAAACCCATTTTAAAAAGAGTAGATTTACCAGTCTCAGATTTCAGAGTCCATTTCAGTTGGTTGTTCCAGCTGTTCAAAGTTCCCCGCCATACCAGTGGTGTTCTCAAAATGTTTCAAAGTTTCAGAGTTTAGGAAGATGCCATTGTCCTCAGTGTGGCCTTGAACCTGATGGATGTGCATTGTGTGTGTGTGGGGGGGGGGGGGGTGGCCGTTGTGCCCGACGTGGCAGTCAGCGGGTGTTGGGGTTGTAGGCCGGTTCCCATCGTCCAGAGGTTGGTGCTCTTGTCGAGTTTTGTTTTTGATCCTGTCTGTGGTCTGGGGGTTATGTGCATCCCCTTCCACATTGGTGCTTTGCCTCTTTAATTGGGTGCCTGAACCTCCTGTGTGGTTGCCTTTTTGACTCCACCGCTGATGATTTGCAAATAGGTTGCCCCACGTTTTGGGCAGGCCGTGTAAAGATGGCCGGCCTCCCCACACAGGTTGCAGTGCTTGTCTTCCTTACAGTCCTTTGTCATGTGCCCCTCCTGCTTGCAGTGTTTGCAGAAGGTGACGTTGCAGTTGGCGGCTATGTGCCCCGCTTTGCTGCAGGTGTGACATACTCGTGGCTGCCCCCGTAGTAGAGGTACCCTCGGTTAGATTACCCCAACAACGGTTAGAGGTAGCCTCTAATGGCGAACCTGGAGGGTGGATGCAAGATGGTTCCATTGGCGTTCGTTCTCAGTGTTACCTTGACCTGGTGCCCGCTTGTCCAGATGCCAAAGGTGTCCTTCAGTTGGACGCTGTCACTTTTCAAGTCGACGTACCTGGCAAGGAACGTGAGCACATCAGACACGGGGGCATGGGGGTTGTACGTGTGCAGCGTAATAACCCGGTTTCTCTGTGACAGTAGCGTGAACAGAGGCTCCGCAGTCAGGATCGACAGGGGGCTCTGTTTGCCTTTTTCTTTAAACGCGTCCAAGAACTTGATGCAATCAGCAACATTCCTGAACGTGACGTCGAAATAACCGTTGTTGGGGTAATCTTGCAAGCAGTAGATATCTGTTGCTTGAAACTCACAGCAGTCGATCAGTACCCGCTTCACGAAGAAGATTCGATCCACAGGCGACTTCCCTTCCGACTTCCTCACTGTGACTCGGACAGTGTTTTGCACTCCCCAGCCTGGTGGTCGGGATGCAGCAGTGGTCATAGCTTCGACGTTGGCTCTTGACTGTACCGGCGTTAGGCCCAAACCAAAGGTTTAGACCAGCATGAGGATCCACCAATAGCAGCCGAGCTCAAACGTTTCTACAAAGTCTTAGAGAAATACAGCACAGAACAGGCCCTTCGGCCCACGATGTTGCGCCGAACTTTTGTCCTAGGTTAATCATAGAAATTTGGACAATTTTTCATGGCCAATCCACCCAACCTGCACATCTTTGGACTGTGGGAGGAAACCGGAGTACCCGGAGGAAACCCACGCAGTCACGGGGAGGATGTGCAGACTCCACACAGACAGTGACCCAAGTCGAAATCGAACTTGGGACCCTGGAGCTGTGAAGCAATTGTGCTATCCACAATGCTACCGTGCTGCCCTTAAGAAGTTAACCTACACTCCCTTATTCTATCCTAATCCAAGTACCTATACAATAGCCGCTTGAAGGTCCATAAATTTTCCGACTCAACTACTACCACAGGCAGTGCATTCCATGCCCCCACTACTCTCTGGGTAAAGAACCTACCTCTGACATCCCCTCTATATCTTCCACCATTTATCTTAAATTTATGTCCCCTTGTAATGGTGTGTTCCACCCAGGGAAAAAGTCTCTGACTGTCTACTCTATCTATTCCCCTGATCATCTTATAAACCTCTATCAAGTCGCCCCTCATCCTTCTCCGTTCTAATGAGAAAAGGCCTAGCACCCTCAACCTTTTCTCGTATGACCTACTCTCCATTCCAGGCAACATCCTGGTAAATCTCCTTTGCACCTTTTCCAAAGCTTCCACATCCTTCCTAAAATGAGGTGACCAGAACTGCACACAGTACTCCAAATGTGGCCTGACCAAGGTTTTGCACAGCTGCATCATCACCTCCCGGCTCTTAAATTCAATCCCTCTGCTAATGAACGCTAGCACACCATAGGCCTTCTTCACAGCTCTATCCACTTGAGTGGCAACTTTCAAAGAACTATGAACATAGACCCCAAGATCTCTCTGCTCCTCCACATTGCCAAGAACCCTACCATTAACCCTGTATTCCGCATTCAGATTTGTCCTACCAAAATGGACAACCTCACACTTGTCAGGGTTAAACTCCATCTGCCACTTCTCAGCCCAGCTCTGCATTCTATCTATGTCTCTTTGAAGCCGACAACAGCCCTCCTCACTATCCACAACTCCACCAATCATCGTATCATCTGCAAATTTACTGACCCACCCTTCAACTCCCTCATCCAAGTCGTTAATGAAAATCACAAACAGCAGAGGACCCAGAACTGATCCCTGCGGTACGCCACTGATAACTGGGCTCCAGGCTGAATATTTGCCATCCACCACAACTCTCTGTCTTCTATCGGTTAGCCAGTTTGTTATCCAACTGGCCAAATTTCCCACTATCCCATGCCTCCTTACTTTCTGCATAAGCCTACCATGGGGAACATTATCAAATGCCTTACTAAAATCCATGTACACTACATCCACTGCTTTACCTTCATCCACATGCTTGGTCACCTCCTCAAAGAATTCAATAAGACTTGTAAGGCAAGACCTACCCCTCACAAATCCGTGCTGACTATCCCTAATCAAGCAATGCCTTTCCAGATGCTCAGAAATTCTCTCCCTCAGTACCCTTTCCATTACTTTGCCTACCACCGAAGTAAGACTAACTGGCCTGTAATTCCCAGGGTTATCCCTATTCCCTTTTTTGAACAGGGGCACGACATTCGCCACTCTCCAATCCTCTGGTACCACCCCTGTTGACAGCGAGGACGAAAAGATCATTGCCAACGGCTCTGCAATTTCATTTCTTGCTTCCCATAGAATCCTTGGATATATCTCGTCAGGCCTGGGGGACTTGTCTATCCTCAAGTTTTTCAAAACGCGCAACACATCTTCCTTCCTGACAAGTATCTCCTCAAGCTTATCAGTCTGCTTCACGCTGTCCTCTCCAACAATATGGCCCCTCTCGTTTGTAAATACTGAAGAAAAATACTTGTTCAAGACCTCTCCTATCTCTTCAGACTCAATACACACTCTCCCGCTACTGTCCTTAATCGGACCTACCCTCGCTCTCGTCATTCTCATATTTCTCACATGTGTGTAAAAGGCCTTGGGGTTTTCCTTGATCCTCCCCGCCAAAGATTTTTCATGCCCTCTCTTAGCTCTCCTAATCCCTTTCTTCAGTTCCCTCCTGGCTATCTTGTATCCCTCCAGCGCCCTGTCTGAACCTTGTTTCTTCAGCCTTACATAAGTCTCCTTCTTCCTCTTAACAAGACATTCAACCTCTCTTGTCAACCATGGTTCCCTCACTCGACCATCTCTTCCCTGCCTGACAGGGACATACATATCAAAGACACGCAGTACCTGTTCCTTGAACAAGTTCCACATTTCACTTGTGTCCTTCCCTGACAGCCTATGTTCCCAACTTCTGCACTTCAATTCTTGTCGGACAGCATTGTATTTACCCTTCCCCCAATTATAAACCTTGCCCTGTTGCTCGCACCTATCCCTCTCCATTACTAAAGTGAAAGTCACAGAATTGTGGTCACGACCTCCAAAATGCTCCCCCACTAACAAATCTATCACCTGCCCTGGTTCATTACCAAGTACTAAATCCAATATGGCCTCCCCTCTGGTCGTACAATCTACATACCGTGTTAGAAAAGCTTCCTGGACACACTGCACAAACACTACCCCATCCAAACTATTTGATCTAAAGAGTTTCCACTCAATGTTTGGGAAGTTGAAGTCGCCCATGACGACTACCCTGTGACTTCTGCACCTTTCAAGATCCCCATTACAGCCAATCAGAAGCTCTGCTCTGATGCCGTCTGGTGGATGCTTGCCGAACCTCAAACTCATATGGTCACTGGCACAGGTACACCTTCAACTTACGCTGACCGCACTGCACGTATGCAAATCTCCTCGGAACAGCCAATCAGAAGCTCTGCTCTGCTGCCCTCTGCTTTGCTAACATCTTTGCGTCCACATTTAACAGTGAAATCAGACGACCTGACCATCACTGCTCCGGGTCTTTTTCCATCTTTAACATCAGTGATATAGACTGTTACAATGTGTGGTTTCCCCCTCCCCACTGGCTGTTTAGACATCCCAACAGGGCAGAGGCCCCAGCTCCGAGCCAAATTTGTTATAAAACTCAGCTGGACTACCACCTACACCTGGTGACTTTCCCACCGTCATTGAACCCACACAATAGAGCTCTTCCCTCAGCCAATCGGCCCATTCAATCATTGCACCTTGTCCTGCTCCACTGTTGGGAGCACCAGCCTGTCCAATAATCACCTCATGGCCTCCTCCCCACTAGGAGGCTCCGGTTCATGTCTGTGTGAGAGAGGGGAATATCGGACAGAGATTGTGTGTGAGAGAGAGAGTTGGATATCAGACAGGGTTTGTGCGTGTGTGACAGAGGGGAATATCAGACAGGGTTTGCGTGTGAGAGAGGGGGGGATATCAGACAGGGTTTGTGTGTGTGAGACAGTGAGGGGAATATCATACAGGATATGTGTGTGCGGAAGGGAGGTATATCAGTCATGGTTTGTGTGAGAGAGAGGGGAATATCAGACAGGGTTATGTGTGTGACAGAGGGGAATATCAGACAGGGTTTGTGTGTGAGAAACAGGGGAATATCAGACAGGGTTGGTGTGTGTGCGAAAGGGGAATATCAGACAGGGTTTGTGTGTGAGGGAGAGAGGGGGACATCAGACAGGGTTTGTGTGTGTGAGAGAGGGGAATATCAGACAGGGTTTGTGTGTGTGAGACAGTGAGGGGAATATCAGACAGGATTTGTGTGTGAGAGAGAGGAATATCAGACACGGTTTGTGTGAGAGAGAGGGGAATATCAGACAGGGTTGGTGTGTGTGCGAAAGGGGAATCTCAGGCAGGGTTTGTGTGTGTGAGAGAGTGGAATATCAGACAGGGTGTGTGTGTGTGAGAGAGAGAGTGGAATATCAGACGGCGTTTGTGTGTGTGAGAGAGGGGAATATCAGATAGTGTCTGTGTATGTGAATGAGGGGAATATCAGACAGGGTTTGTGTGTGTGAGAGAGGGGAATATCGGACAGTGTTTGTGTGTGTGAGTGAGACAGGGGGATATCACACGGGTTTGTGTGTGAGAGAGAGTTGGGGAATACCAGAGAGGGTTTGTGAATGTGTGTGAGAGAGGGGAATGTCAGTCGGGTTTGTGTGTGAGGGAGAGGAATATCAGACCGGGTTTGTGTGTGAGAGAGGGGAATATCAGATAGGGTTTGTGTGAGTGAGAGAGTTGGACTATCAGACAGGGTTTGTGTGTGTGAGAGAGGGGAATATCAGACAGTGTTTCTGTGTGTGTGTGAGAGAGGGGAATATCACACGGGTTTGTGTGTGAGAGAGAGATGGGAATATCAGACAGGGTTTGTGTGCGAGAGAGAGGTGGGGAATATCAGACAGGTTTTGTGAGTGTGTGAGAGAGAGGGGAATATCAGTTGGGTTTGTATGAGGGTGAGGAATATCAGATTGGGTTTGTGTTTGAGAGGGGAATATCAGACAGGGTTGGTGTGTGTGCGAAAGGGGAATCTCAGGCAGGGTTTGTGTGTGTGTGAGACTGGAATATCAGACAGGGTTTATGTGTGTGTGAGAGAGTGGAATATCAGACGGCGTTTGTGAGTGTGAGAGAGGGGATATCAGACAGTGTCTGTGTCTGTGAATGAGGGGAATATCAGACAGGGTGTGTGTGTGTGAGAGAGGGGAATATCGGACAGTGTTTGTGTGTGTGAGAGAGACAGGGGGATATCACACGTGTTTGTGTGTGAGAGAGAGTTGGGGAATACCAGAGAGGGTTTGTGAATGTGTGTGAGAGAGGGGAATGTCAGTCGGGTTTGTGTGTGAGGGAGAGGAATATCAGACTGGGTTTGTGTGTGAGAGAGGGGAATATCAGATAGGGTTTGTGTGTGTGAGAGAGTGGGACTATCAGACAGGGTTTGTGTGTGTGAGAGAGTGGAATATCAGACGGCGTTTGTGAGTGTGAGAGAGGGGGATATCAGACAGTGTCTGTGTCTGTGAATGAGGGGAATATCAGACAGGGTTTTTGTGTGTGAGAGAGGGGAATATCGGACAGTGTTTGTGTGTGTGAGAGAGACAGGGGGATATCACACGGTTTTGTGTGTGAGAGAGAGTTGGGGAATACCAGAGAGGGTTTGTGAATGTGTGTGAGAGAGGGGAATGTCAGTCGGGTTTGTGTGTGAGGGAGAGGTATATCAGATTGGGTTTGTGTGTGAGAGAGGGGAATATCAGATAGGGTTTGTGTGTGTGAGAGAGTGGGACTATCAGACAGGGTTTGTGTGTGTGAGAGAGGGGAATATCAGACAGTGTTTCTGTGTGTGTGAGAGAGAGGGGAATATCACACGGGTTTGTGTGTGAGAGAGAGATGGGAATATCAGACAGGGTTTGTGTGCGAGAGAGAGGTGGGGAGTATCAGACAGGGTTTGTGAGTGTGTGAGAGAGAGGGGCATATCAGTTGGGTTTGTGTGTGAGGGAGAGGAATATCAGATTGGGTTTGTGTTTGACAGGGGAATATCAGACAGGGTCTGTGTGTGTGTGAGAGGGGGAATATCAGACAGGGGTTGTGTGCGTGTGTCCGAGGTCGTAGTGCTAACCGCTGAGCCGCTGTGCCGCCCATACATGCCTCTATTCCTTTGAGGCATTAAGCAAAAATAAAATACATTTTCATGAATTCTGAAATAACATATTTTTAGTCTTGATGCTGGAGGTAAAATAATGTTCACGCTTCCGTGATTGTGAACATGAAGCTGCAAAGGCAGAAATTGACCCACTTTAATTGATTTTGTTACAGAGAGGACAGGGAAAGTTAATGGGCACTGAATGCCTCTCACCATGTGGTGGGCAACAGAAGGTGTTTTGGATTATTTTAAAACTAGTATCGGCGGAGGATTGAGTGATGCAGGAACAGAAATACCAGTGTTTTTGTGAGATGTGGAGTTCCTCACCCTTTAATCCTCTCATTCATCCTGTTCACGCGGCACCGAGTCCGGGAGTGAACACTCCATAGTAATGTTCCACATCTCTGGCAAAATGGTGTCAGAAAAAAATGCCTGTCTGCATCAACGGCACCGAAGTGAAGGTGGGTAACAGCTCCAAATTCATAGTTGTGTCCATCAGCAAAAATCTGTACTGGGCCAACCACGTCGAAGCTACGACCAGGAAAGCACAATAGCGCCGAAACGTCCTTAGGGACCTGAGGAAATTCGGCATATCCACATTGACTCTTCCCAACTTTTATTGGTGCATCATAAAAAGCATGCTATCTGGCTGTATCACAGCCTGCTATGGCAAGTGCTCACCCTAAGACTGCAAGAAACGTCAGAAAGTCGTGAGCAACGCCTAGTCCATCACACAAACCCACCTCACATCCATTCTCTCTGTCTACACTTTCCGCTGCCTTGGGAAAGCAGGCAGCACAGTCAAACACCCCTCCCACCCGGATTACTAACTCTTCCTACTTCTCCCATCCGACAAGAGATACACAAGTCTGAAAATGCACAGGGATAGGTTCAAAAGCAGCGTCTTCTCCGCTGTTACTAGACAGCTAAACGACCCTCTTATGGACTGACCTGATTGACACTACACTCATGTATTCTTCTCACGATGTCTGTGTCTATGTATTTGCAACGTGTCCCTTGTGATTCTCTATTAAGTTGTGTTTGTTTTCATGTACTAAATGATCTGTTGAGCTATACGCAGAAAATCCCTTCAGTATGAGGGTATGCCCTTGGGTTTTAGTTCATCCTATTAGTGGGAAAATCCTCTTCCGTTCACCCTCTCCAGGCCTCTCAGTATTCTGTCAATTTCAATGATACCGGCCTTATCTTTCTAAACTCCATCAAGTACAGACCCAGAGTCCTCAGCCGCTCCTCATATGACAACAGACAGTGATGCATCTGATCACACCGATATATTTTTCAGAGTCCCAAGGTTTGGTTTCAATTTTCATTCTGGCAGCTGAGTGGAGATCCAACAAACTCTCGTCCACAATGATCCAGCAAATGCTCCCCTGACAATGACTGTGAGGGCTGACTCTTTCTCCAACATACATCTGTTGCCCTGAGATTGCAGAGGCCTGAAGACAATGCACGAGTTGAAAGCAAAGTTAGATGTGAAAACCAGAATCTGAACAATGCCAGACCAGAACCCAATAGAAATTCGGAAACCGATCCGAATCTGCAATACTGAATTTTAATTTTGTAAGACTGTGAGGAATGGGTTACCTCACTCCAGGAATGAAAATATTTTTTATAAACATGGCAAAAGTGCCATGAAAAAGTAGCTCACATATTGAGAAGTAAGTTTGAAGGCCATGAATTAAAAGTCTTAAACTTGAAACGTGGTAATGCACTTGTAACTTAATACTTTCCGCAGGTGACTTGGACATTTTTCTGTTGTGATCACATTTCTGATTCTGGAATCTTGCTGTGCAGTCAATATGCCTGCTGTCAGTTTCTACATGTTTGTGCAGAAACACAGAGAGAGGGGACTTCTGGAGGCGACCATGGAGTGAATGCTCACACATTTGCTGGCTCCCGCTCGTGGCATCATGGTAAGTGGGAAACTGGAGAGGATGCTGGTGGTGTTGGTCAACATCCATGCCCCGAACTGGGACGACGTGGAATTTATGAGGTGGTTGCTGGGGAATATTCCGGAGCTGGGCTCTCAGCGATTGATTTAGGATGGGGGGGGGGGGTTCAACTTTAATACTGTCCTCGATCCGAGACTGGGCCGGTCAAGCTCGAGTTCGGGGAGGGTGTTGGCTGCAGCGAAGGAGCTCCAAGGGTTCATGGAGCAAAAGGTAAGTGGGAGAGGGGGTGCGGGGGGTGGGGGGGTGGGTGGACCCGTGGAGATTTGGGAGGCCGAGGGTGAAATAATTTTAGTTTTACTCCCATGTGCACAAGCTGTATTCCGAATAGAGTTTTCGTGGCAGATCAGACGTTGTTGGCTGGGACGTGGAAGTTATAGATTCATAGAATTTACCGTGCAGAAGGAGGCCATTCGGCCCATCGAGTAGTCACTGGCTCTTGGAAAGAGCACCCTACTTAAGCCCACACCTTGACCCTTTCCCCGTAACCCAGTAACACCACCTGCCCTTTATTTTGACACTGATGGTAATTTAATATGGCCAATCCACCTAACCTGCAAATCTTTCGACTGTGGGAGGAAACCGGAACACCCGGAGGAAACCCACGCAGACACGGGGAGGACGTGCAGAGTCCGCACAGATTCACCCAAGCCGGAAATCTGGGACCCTTGCGCTGTAAAGCCACAGTGCTAACCACTGTGCTACCATGCCGCCCGGCATCCCTATCTTTAAGTTGAGCATGTAGCGCCTTCTCCCTCTTGCTTGCCAAGTTAATCCATTCATGTATTTGTTTAAAGTACTCATTGAAATATGCTCCCTCCCCCTCTGTTCAAATGAAACCTTGCTCGGGGTAATAACCGGACTATGTTTCCCGAGTCAGCAGTCACCTGCACAGTAAGACCCCAAAGCAGCACCATGCTGACAGCTAACTGCAGCCCCCTCCTCCGTTGTTCCCCAATGGGTTAATTAAATCCTTTCTTCTCCCTCCCCGCGATGGTAACTTGTCCCAGAAAGAGTTAACCAACTTATCTCTTTCTCTCGTGCTCTCCTTCCCTTTATGCCCCACCTCCCCTAAAAAATCCACCATCTCCTCCCACCGGCCCTGCTTATAGGTTCAGGAACTTAAATTCAAAAGTTTCAAATGTAATGTTTTTGGAGAGAGAGAAACAAAGAAAGAGAAACAGAGAGAGAGAAACGGAGCGAGAGAGTGAGAGAGAGAGAAAGAGGAGAGAGAGAAACAGGAGGCAGAGAGAGGGACGGAGAGAGGGACAGACAGAGATAGAGAGAGACAGAGAGGGGAGGTGTCGGCATGTACGGTTTGGGAGGCACTGAAAGCAGTTGTCAGGGGGGACTATTTGGCACCACACCAATCAGCGCCGAAGTGCCTCCACCAGCTGGCAAAGTTGGTGCATGCGCAAGAGCGCCAGCGCGTTCTGGTGCATGCGCCAAACCGCTGGCGCATTTCCTGCGCATGCGCACGGGGTTTCCTCTCCGCACCGGTCATCGCGGAGGTTCACAGCTGCCGACGTGGAGGGAAAGAGTCTCCTCATGGTGGGCCCCGATCACAGGCCAGGCCATCGTGCCCCCTCCCCCCCCCGGGGCCATAGCTCCCCGCACTCCCCCCCCCCCCCCCCCCCACCCCGCCGGACTCCGCAGACCAGAGGCAGAGCCAGGTCGGGCTGGTAAGGACCTGCTGTGATTTACGCCGGCGGGACCGGCTGAAAACCCAGTGAATTTGTCAGCCGGCGTCAGGGCAGAATTAACACCGCCCCCACTCCCCCCCCCCCCCGGCGATTCTCCGACACGGCGGGAGGTCGGCGAATCCCGCCCCACGTCTTTCGCGACTTGTGGGAGGAAACTGGAGCACCCGGAGGAAACCCACGCAGACACAGTAAGAACGTGCAGACTCCGCACAGACAGTGAAACAAGACGGGTATCGAAAATGGGACCCTGGAGCTGTGGAGCCGTAGTGCTAACCACTGTGCTACCGTGCCGCGTAAAGTCTCACACACATACCCCCTCCCCCACCTCAGACACACAGACATACAAACGTGTACAGACAAACACAAACTCACACACATACGCAAACTCAGACAGACTTGGACAATGCATCTTTTTAAATGAAGAGAGATGACATCTCCACCTTTAACTTGGAAAGGTGTATCCGGCCTGTGTGTGACCCAAGTCCCACACTGACTGTGAACATCCTCACAGTAGCTTGCGACAGACATTGCTAAATCTAATTTCAGAGCCTTTGGGCATCACAAACTGCTTCACAGGCATTGGAGACCTTTTGAAATCTTGACAGGAGTAATGTATGAAATGGACCAGCTAATGTCAGAAAGAGAGAGAGAGATACAGGGAGGCACAGACACAGGATGAGGTTGTGCTGTACATGTTTCAGAGCTGACACTGATACACACACGAGATGTGCAATATCAAATATTATTCCGAAGCATTTGATTAAATCACCCCTTATCCTCAATTCCATCCTTTCAGAGTAAAGCTTCATCTACACTGTTCATCAAACAATCACAACCCAAATACTGTCTGAGGTTAAATACAGAGTCACATTCCCTCTGTCCTGTCCAAGGAATTTTTCTTTGCAGATAGTTATTTTTAATTTTTCGAAAAACAGAATTCAAATTGCACTGAATCCCAGTGTTGACTCTTGTTTATTTCTATCATGAGCTGAGCCCTTCACATTCAAACATGACTTTGAAACTCTGATTAAAGATGCCTGCTTGTCTCTGCTTGGATATTAGATATTCTGGATTTGCGTTGCTTTGTCACGTGTCTGAAATATTTGAATAATCGGTAATGGCTAATCCATTCCTTCTTTTAGCACATGGAAGTTGTGAATCTCAGTCTGATGTAGTTAAGAAAAAACTGCATCCTTTGATCATCAATCCATTTCCCAACCCTAAAAAGATCTCACACCTTTCCATAATGCAGGAATATCTCAATCAAAACATTCAATCAGTTCACAATACACTTGTTAGCGCTTGCCTGTGTGAAGTTAATTCCACTGAGAGATTCCAAAAGCTGCACAGAACAATGAGTGGTTATTTTAAACTTTGAAACAGAACTATTTGCACTTGTTCTTCAGTCATACTATACAGAAATATTGTCCCTGTGGGATGACAGTTTCTCAGTAAGACTGAAACATTGAGGTACCCGCGTACTGCATCTGACAACATCTGTGGCACATCCAAAGTCTAGGATACATTGCTGTCTGTATTGTGTGTATCCATCTATGAAATATCTGTACACTTTAAACTTCCACTGTATTGATCTGCTGGTGCCAGTGCGGCCAGTGCTGGAAGTGCTGGTCCCAGTACTGACAGAGCGGGATCTGCTGCTTTCAGTGCTGTCAGTGTGGGATCTGCTATTTCCAGTGCTGACAGTGCTGGATCTGATGCTTGCAGTGCTGATAATGTGGGATCTGATGGTGTCATTGTGTGCAGTGTGGGATCTGCTAGTGTCAGTGCTGCCATTGTGGGATCTTCTGGTGCCATAGCTGACAGTGTGGGATCTGCTTCTGTCAGTGCTGCCAGTGCTGGATCGTCTGGTGTCAGTGCTGACAGTGTGGGATCTGCTGGTGTCATCGCTGGCAGTGTGGGATCTGCTGGTGTCAGTGCTGCCAGAGCTGGATCTGCTGGTGTCAGTGCTAGCAGTGTGTGATCTGGTGATGTCAGGGCTGACAGTGCGGGGTCTGGTGGTGTCTTTGCTGGCAGTGTGGGATAAGGTGGTGTCAGTACTGGAAGTGTGGGATCTGCTGGTTTCATTGCTGAAAATTTGGAATCTGCTGTGTCATTGCTGACATTGTGGGATCTGCTGGTTTCATTGCTGACAATTTGAAATCTTCTGCTGTCATCGCTGGCAGTGTGGGATCTGCTGGTGTCAGTGCTGACAGTGTGGGATCTGCTGCTGTCATCGCTGGCAGTGTGGGATCTGCTGGTGTCATTGCTAAAATGTGGGATCTGCTGGTGTCATTGCTGACAGTGTGGGATCTGCTGGTGTCTGTGCTGACAATGTTGGATCTGCTGGTGTCATTGCTGATAGTGTGAGATCTGCAGGTGTCAGTGCTGACAGTGTGGCATCTTCTGGTGTCATTGCTGACAGTGTGGGATCTGCTGGTGTCAGTGCTGGCAGTGTGGGCTCATCTGGTGTCAGTGCTGACAGTGTGGGATCTTCTGGTGTCAGTGCTGACAGTGCGGGATCTGCTGATGTCATTGTTGGCAGTGTGGGATCTGCTGGTGTCATTGCTTACAGTGTGGGATCTGCTTGTGTCAGTGCTGACATTGTGGGGTCTGCTGCTGTCATTGCTCATAGTGGGGGCTTTGCTGGTGTCATTGCATGCGGTGTGGGAACTGCTGTTGTCATTGCTGACAGCGTGGGATCTGCTGATGTCATTGCTGGCAGCGGGATCGTCTGGTGTCAGTGCTGACAGTGTGGGATCTGCTTGTGTCATTGCTGACAATGTGGGATCTGCTGCTGTCAGTGCTGACAGTGTGGGATCGGCTGGTGTCAGTGCTGACAGTGCGGGATCTGCTGCTCTCAGTGCTGACAGTGTGGCATCTGCTGGTGTCATTGCTGGCTGTGTTGGATCTGCTGGTGTCTTTGCTGACAGTGTGGGATCTGCTGGTGTCAGTGCTGCCAGAGCTGGATCTGCTGGTGCCAGTGCTAGCAGTGTGGAATCTGGTGATGTCAGTGCTGACAGTGCGGGTTCTGGTGGTGTCTTTGCTGGCAGTGTGGAATAAGGTGGTGTCAGTACTGGAAGTGTGGGATCTGCTGGTTTCATTGCTGAAAATTTGGAATCTGCTAGTGTCATTGCTGACACAGTGGGATCTGCTGGTTTCATTGCTGACAATTTGGAATCTTCTGCTGTCATCGCTGGCAGTGTGTGATCTGCTGGTGTCAGTGTTGACAGTGTGGGATCTGTTGGTTTCATTGCTGACAATTTGGAATCTTCTGGTGTCATCGCTGGCAGTGTGGGATCTGCTGGTGTCAGTTCTGACAGTGTGGGATCTGCTGGTGTCATCGCTGGCAGTGTGGGATCTGCTGGTGTCATTGCTAAAATGTGGGATCTGCTGGTGTCATTGCTGACAGTGTGGGATCTGCTGGTGTCATTGCTGACAGTGTGGGATCTGCTGGTGTCAGTGCTGACAATGTTGGATCTGCTGGTGTCATTGCTGATAGTGTGAGATCTGCAGGTGTCAGTGCTGACAGTTTGGCATCTTCTGGTGTCATTGCTGACAGTGTGGGATCTGCTTTTGTCAGTGCTGGCAGTGTGGGATCTTCTTGTGTCAGTGCTGACAGTGTGGGATCTTCTGGTGTCAGTGCTGACAGTGCGGGATCTGCTGGTGTCATCGTTGGCAGTGTGGGATCTGCTGGTGGCAGTGCTGACAGTGTGGAATCTTCTGGTTTCATCGCTGGCAGTGTGGGATCTGCTGGTGTCAGTGCTGACAGTGTGGGATCTGCTGGTGTCATCGCTGGAAGTGTGGGATCTGCTGGTGTCATTGCTAAAATGTGGGATCTGCTGGTGTCATTGCTGACAGTGTGGGATCTGCTGGTGTCAGTGCTGACAATGTTGGATCTGCTGGTGTCATTGCTGATAGTGTGAGATCTGCAGGTGTCAGTGCTGACAGTTTGGCATCTTCTGGTGTCATTGCTGACAGTGTGGGATCTGCTTTTGTCAGTGCTGGCAGTGTGGGATCTTCTGGTGTCAGTGCTGACAGTGTGGGATCTTCTGGTGTCAGTGCTGACAGTGCGGGATCTGCTGGTGTCATTGTTGGCAGTGTGGGATCTGCTGGTGGCAGTGCTGACAGTGTGGGATCTTCAGGTGTCGGTGCGGGCAGTGTGGGATCTGCTGGTGTCATTGCTGACAGTGCGGGATCTGCTGGTCTCATTACTGACAATTTAGAATCTGCTGGAGTCATTGTTAGCAGTGTGGGATCTGATGGTGTCAGTTCTGACATTGTGGGACCTGCTTGTGTCAGTGCTCACATGGTGGGGTCTGCTGGTGTCATTGTTGATAGTGGGGGCTTTGCTGGTGTAATTGCATGCGGTGTCGTAACTGCTGTTGTCATTGCTGACAGTGTGCGAACTGCTGATGTCATTGCTGGCAGCGGGATCGTCTGGTGTCAGTGCTGACAGTGTGGGATCTGCTTGTGTCATTGCTGACAGTGTGGGATCTGCTGGTGGCAGTGCTGACAGTGTGGGATCGGCTGGTGTCAGTGCTGACAGTGTGGGATCGTCTGGTGTCATTTCTGGGAGTGTGGGGTCTGCTGGTGTCATTGCTTACAGTGCGGGATCTGCTGCTCTCAGTGCTGACAGTGTGGCATCTGCTGGTGTCATTGCTGGCTGTGTGGGATCTGCTGGTATCATTGCTGGCAGTGTGAGATCTGCTGGTGTCATTGCTGGCAGCGGGATCGTCTGGTGTCAGTGCTGACAGTGTATGATCTGCTGGTGTCATTGCTAACAGTGTGGGATTTGCTGGTGTCAGTACTGACAGTGTGGGATCGGCTGGTGTCAGTGCCGACAGTGTGGGAACAACTGGTGTCAGTTCTGTGTATTCTGGATCTTCTGCTGTCAGTATTGTGGGTGATGGATCGTGCGGGGTCAGTGCTGTGGGAGCCGGATCTGGCGGTGTCAATGCAGACCACCGTATATCTTCTGGTCTCAGCACTGATCATGTCGGATCTGCTGGTGTCAGTGCTCCCCGTTCTGGACTTGTTGGAGTCTGTACTGCTGGGACTGTATCTGCTCGTTTCAGTGCTGTGGGTGCTGATTTTTCTCCTGCCCGTGCTGCAGGTACGGGTTCTGCTGGTGCTGGTGCTGTGGGTGCAGGATCTGCTGGTTTCAATACTCTCAATGCTGTACTTGTTATCGTTTGTTTTGTCGGTACTGGATCTTCGCGTGGCAGTGCTGTGGGTGCTGATTCTGCTGATACCAATGCTGTGAGTGCTGGATCCGTTGGTGTCAGTGCTGTGGGTGTCAGATCTGCCTGTGTCAGTGCTGCCGCTGCAGGATCTGCTGGTGTCAATGTAGACCCCGCTGTAACTGCTGGTGTCAATGCTGACAATGCTGCATCTGAAGGTATCAGTTCTGTGGGTGCTGGAAATACTTGCGTCAGTGCTGCCCCTGCTGGTTATGTTGGTATTGCTGAAACAGAGCTGGATTTGCTGGTGTTAGTGCAAACCCTGCTGGGGCACTGGTGTCAGTGGATACCCTGCTAGATCTGCTGGTTTCAATGCTGAGGGTGTTGTATCTGCTCATGTCTGTGCTGCCGATGCATGACCTGCTGGTGTCAGTATATACCCTGCTGTAACTGCTGGTGCCAAGACAGACAACTCTGGATCTGCTGGTGTCAGTACTGTGGGTGCTGGAACTGCTTGCTTCATTGCTGCCCCTGCTGGTTATGCTGGTATTGCTGCAACAGAGCTGGATCTGCTGGTGTTTGTACACACTCTGCTGGTGTCAGTGAACACCCTGCTGGATCTGCTGGAACCATTGAATACCCTGCTAGATGTGCTGGAACCAGTGAATACCCTGCTAGATCTGCTTTTGTCAATGCTGCCGGTGCTGGCTTTGCTGGTGTCAGAGCAAAACCTGCTGGACCTGCTTGTGTCAGGGCAGACCCTGCCAGGTATGCTGGTGTCACTGCTGCCGGTTTAGTATCTACTTGAGTCAGTGCTGTTGGTATTGAGCCTTCTTGTGCTGATACTGCTGGTGTTGATGCTGGATCTTCTGGCGTCATGTCTGCTGGTGCTTGAACCTCTGGTGTTGGTGCTGACTGTGCTGGATCTGATGCTTTCAGCGCTGCCTGTGCTGGCTCTGCTGGTGTCAGTGCTGCCAGTTTCGTATCTGTTGGTGTCAGTGCTGCCGGAGCTGGAACCACTGGTGTCAGTGCCAAACCTGCTGGATCTGCTGGTGTCAGGGCAGACCCAGCTAGATCCGTTGGTGTCAGTGCTGCTGGTACCGGTGATTCAGGCACGGGTGGCGATGGGGTAGTTTAGATTCAGCTCCTGCAGCACTGATGGTTTTGTTGCCTATTGTTGCCAATTCCATATTGATTGTGTTGATGCGCCTGTTCGTATTCCCTTTTCTCATCCCTATTCTCCTGCATTCTCCCCATAACTCAGTATCTCCTTAATAATCATAAACCTATCTATCCCTGTCAAAGACACTCGGTGAAAAGACTGACATTTACACATATGTCTTGCAAAATAGAAACTGCATTTGAGGTCGGCACTGTCCAAACAAACAAATCCTTTCCTTTGCCCCGGAATGTGATCTCACCGTACCCGGGATAAAACACCCATCTAAAATCCGACCTTCATCGTGTCCAGATGACAACAAGATCAGGTCTCCACCAGGCTAAAGCACTGTCCAGAATGAATCACCAGGATTGGGTCCTCACAATGAGTTTGAACTCCCGAGCTCTGGAGAAGGTAATTGACGAAATGGAAGTGAGAATGTCACAGAGCCTGTAGAGGTAGATTCATTTTCTCGTCTAAGGGAAGATATGTCTTTCGGCAGCACGGTAGCACAATGGTTAGCACAGTTGCTTCACAGTGCCAGCTTTGATTCCGGGCTTGTGTCATTGTCTGTGTGGAGTCTGCACGTTCTTCCCGTGTGTGCTTGGGTTTCCTCCGGTTGCACAGGTTTCCTCCCACAGTCCAAAGATGTGCAGGTTAGGTGGATTGGCGATGATAAATTGCCCTTAGTGTCCAAAACCGTTAGGTGGTGTTCCTGGGATACGGTGATAGGGTAGAGGCGTGGGCTTAAGAAAGGTGCTCTTTCAAAGGGCCGGTGGGACCGAGAGGCCGAATGGCCTCCTTTTGAACTGCAAATTCCATCTTTGAAGTAACGGAGCATCGTGTTAAAACTGGGGAGGGGGAGAAGAGAGTGGAAGCTGTATTTATTGAAGAACGTAGCTGAACAAGTTACATGTGATGAACGTTTACTTCGATTTGATGCCAAGTGAGGCCACACGAAGTATTATCATGGTTCATGGAAGCAGTTGAACAGGTGAAGGCGGAATACAAGGGGAGGAATCAACGACCCTTTGAACCTCAATGCAGGGGATCCTAGATGAGGAAGAATTAAAACATTTCTGAGGCACTGGTGTGCAAGTTGGCATGAGTAGATCGGATAGAATGGAGGTGGAGAAACTAATAGAGTAGACGGATGACGTTCGGGAACTGGGCAAAGAAGGAACATTGCCAAATGATCAGTGGGAGTCGGTGAACTTATGATGAAGTCAGGTGGTCAACTAATTCTCCAAAATGGTGGGAGAGGGAACATAAAAAGGAGGACATTTCACCAACAAAGTAATCCTGGTGCGGACCAGAGATGGACATGTGCAATTACTCAGCACAACATCAGCATAACTGGCCATGTTCAATTCCCACTAACAATTCAAATGTCTCAAAACGTTGGTACAAGATAAAGACAGGCGTACATTCTACAGCAATGAACCTATCAACAATTGGGATCAGGAAAGTGTGAGATTTGTTGAGCAGCGTGGGCGAGGAAGCAAAGATTTCCAATGTGAAAACAGAAAGGCAAAAGCGGAATAACTTCATGTCAAACAGAGTCCTCGTAAATCCCCAGAGGGAGATGTGGGATACAGTTTCACCGAAGACCGTATCATTATGTGTCTCAGGAATGTCTTTCCCGATAAACATTCAAAGATTGCTGGAGTTTAGTCGATGAAGGAGGCCGAAGAGGAGCAGACTGAGGTTGAAAGGATTGGATGTGGACCTTTGGAGAACAAAGCAGAGCTCAGAATGTAGGAGGCTATTCGGACTGTGGGAAATCAGCTGTTAGATGGAGGGTGGGCATTTAAATCTTGGAAAACGTTGAGAAATCTCTGAACGGACGAATAAAGCAATCAAAAAAATACCGGAAGACAAATGAAATCATTTTCCCATTGAATGCAGACATTGAATGTGGTATTCTATGAGTCAACAAAACATCGGCAGCAGTGCGATTCAAGGGAGTGATAACAGAGGCGATATTAACTGCGAATAGACCAAATCGATCTATTGTTCACAGTACATGCTGTCGCTCAAAATTGATTCCAATAATTCTGCCACTGCCGTGATGCGACTGAGGTGCTTTCAATTGGTTGGTGTACCCCTGGCTCCCCTTTTACAGAAGGTGACGATGTAACAGAGCTCCAATCCTCCCTCACCTCATCTTTATCCAGTAAGGAATCTGATCAGACCCCCTGGCAATGTCCTGTCCGGTTGAATAAACTGACATAATTTCAACCCTTTCCCTGGTTACTTCTCATGAACTTGTATAATTTTTTTGACTTTAGCTTCTTTGTGAACACTTGACCATAACCCCGAGGCATGTCCCAAATCAGTGTTTTATTTTGAACTGTACTGTCACAACTTCGCAGATTACAACAAGATGTGTGGTAGAGCAAAATGTGCAGAGGGCACTTAAAGTCTGCAGAGGGATATCGATTGAGTGAGTGGGCAAGGGTTTAGCATATGGAGTACAAAGTTGGTAAATATGAGGACATCCATTTTCGTAGGAATAACAGCAAAATTGACTATTATTGAAATGTGAACGAGTGCTGCATGCTGTTGTGCAGAGGGACTTTGATGTCGATTGCATGAGTCACAAAATGTTAGTTTGCAGGGTCAAGAGGTAATTAATAAGCAAATCGAATGTCGTTCATTGCTAGATGGATGAAGTTTAAGGACAGGGAGCACATGGTGCAGATGTTGCTGGTGAGCCCGACACCTGGAGTACTCTGAACAGATTTGGTCTCCTTACATGAAAAACGATGTCCTGGCACTGGAGGGGAGTTCAGCGGAGATTCACGAGGTTGATGCCGGTATTGAGAGGAATGATTTGTGAAGACAGACTGAGTGGGATGGAACAAGGACTTCGAATTTTGAAGAATGGGGAGAATCTTCCGGAAACTTATACAATTATGAAGAGAATAGATAATATAGAAGCAGGGAATTGTTTCCACTGGATAGAAACGAGAACTATGTGGCGCAGCCTAAAAATGAGGGGGAGCAACTTTAGGACAGAGTTGAAACGGAACCTTTTTAGAACATAGAACACTACAGCGCAGTACGGGCCCTTCGGCCCTCGATGTTGCGCCGACCTGTGAAACCATCTGAAGCCTATCTGACCTACACTATTCCATTTTCATCCATATGTCTATCCAGTGACCACTTAAATGCCCTTAAAGTTGGCGAGTCCACTACTGTTGCAGGCAGGGCGTTCCACACCCCTACTACTCTCTGAGTAAAGAAACTGCCTCTGACATCTGTCCTATATCTCTCACCCCTCAATTTAAAGCTATGTCCCCTCGTGTTGGTCATCACCATCCGAGGAAAAAGACTCTCACTGTCCACCCTATCTAACCCTCTGACTATCTTATATGTCTCTATTAAGTCACCTCTCAGCCTTCTCCTCTCTAACGAAAACAACCTCAATTCCCTGAGCCTTTCCTCGTAAGACCTTCCCTCCATACCAGGCAACATCCTAGTAAATCTCCTCTGAACCCTTTCCAAAGCTTCCACATCCTTCCTATAATGTGGTGACCAGAACTGCACGCAGTACTCCAGGTGTGGCCGCACCAGAGTTATGTACAGCTGCAGCATGACCCTGTGGTTCCGAAACTCAATCCCCCTGCTTATAAAGGCTAGCACACCATATGCCTTCTTAACAACCCTATTAACCTGGGTGGCAACTTTCAAGGATTTATGTACCTGGATGCCGAGATCTCTCTGTTCATCTACACTACCAAGAATCTTGCCATTAGCCCAGTACTCTGCATTCCTGTTACTCCTTCCAAAGTGAACCACCTCACACTTTTCCGCATTAAACTCCATCTGCCACCTCTCAGCCCAGCTCTGCAGCTTATCTATGTCCCTCTGTATCCTATAACATCCTTCAGCACTATCCACAACTCCACCGACCTTCGTGTCATCTGCAAATTTACTAACCCATCCTTCTACACCCTCTTCCAGGTCATTTATAAAAATGACAAACAGCAGTTGCCCCAAAACAGATCCTTGCGGTACACCACTAGTAACTGAACTCCAGGATGAACATTTGCCATCAACCACCACCCTCTGTCTTCTTTCAGCTAGCCAATTACTGATCCAAACCGCTAAATCACCTTCAATTCCATACTTCCTTATTTTCTGCAATAGCCTACCGTGGGGAACCTTATCAAACGCCTTACTGAAATCCATATACACCACATCAACAGCTTTACCCTGATCCACCTGTTTGGTCACCTTCTGAAAAAACTCAATAAGTTTTGTGAGACATGACCTACCTTTCACAAAACCGTGTTGAGTATCGCTAATCAACTTGTTCTTTTCAAGATGATTATAAACCCTATCTCTTATAACCTTTTCCAACATTTTACCCACAACCGAAGTAAGGCTCACAGGTCTATAATTACCAGGGTTGTCTCTACTCCCCTTCTTGAACAAGGGGACAACATTTGCTATCCTCCAGTCTTCCGGCACTATTCCTGTCGACAAAGACGACATAAATATCAAGGACAAAGGCTCTGCAATCTCCTCCCTGGCTTCCCAGAGAATCCTAGGATAAATCCCATCTGGCCCAGGGGACTTATAATTTTGACATTTTCTAAAATTGCTAACACCTCCTCCTTTTGAACCTCAATTCCATCTAGCCTGGTCGACTGAACCTGAGTGTTCTCCTCGACAACATTGTCTTTCTCCAGTGTAAACACTGACGAAAAATATCCATTTAATGCTTCCTCTATCTCCTCTGATTCCACACACAACTTTCCACTACTATCCTTGATTGGCCCTAATCTTACGCGAGTCATTCTTTTGTTCCTGATATACCTATAGAAAGCCTTAGGGTTTTCCTTGATCCCATCCGCCAACGACTTTTCGTGTCCTCTCCTCGCTCTTCTTAACTCTCCCTTTAGGTCCTTCCTGGCTAACTTGTAACTCTCAAGTGCCCTAACTGAGCCTTCATGTCTCATCCTAACATAAGCCTTCTTCTTCCTCTTGACAAGTGCTTCAACTTCCTTAGTAAACCACGGCTCCCTTGCTCGACAACTTCCTCCCTGCCTGACAGGTACATACTTATCAAGGACACGCAGTAGCTGTTCCTTGAAAAAGCTCCACATTTCGATTGTACCCATCCCCTGCAGTTTCCTTCCCCATCCTATACCTCCTAAATCTTGCCGAATAGCATCATAATTGCCTTTCCCCCAGCTATAATTCTTGCCTTGCGGTATATACCTATCCCTGCCCATTGCTAAAGTAAACATAACCGAGTTGTGATCACTATCACCAAAGTGCTCACCTACATCAAAATCTAACACCTGGCCGGGTTCATTACCCAGTACCAAATCCAATGTGGCCTCGCCCCTTGTTGGTCTGTCTACATACTGTGTCAGAAAACCCTCCTGCACACACTGCACAAAAACTGACCCATCTATAGTACTCGAACTATAGTATTTCCAGTCAATATTTGGAAAGTTAAAGTCCCCCATAACAACTACCCTGTTACTCTCGCTCCTGTCAAGAATCATCTTTGCAATCCTTTCCTCGACATCTCTGGGACTATTCGGAGGTCTATAGACAACTCCCAACAGGGTGACCTCTCCTCTACTGTTCCTAACCTCGGCCCATACTGCCTCAGTAGACGAGTCCTCAAGCGTCCTTTCTACCGCCGTAATACTTTCCTTGATTAACAATGCCACACCCCCCCCCCCCTCTTTTACCATCTTCTCTGTTCTTACAGAAACATCTAAATCCTGGAACCTGCAACAACCATTCCTGTCCCTGCTCTACCCATGTCTCCGAAATCGCCACAACATCGAGATCCCAGGTACCAACCCATGCTGCAAGCTCACCCACCTTATTCCGGATGCTCCTGGCGTTGAAGTAGACACACTTCAAACCAGCGTCCTGCTTGCCGGTGCCCTCTTTCGAACTTTTAACCCTATCCCTGACCTCACTACTCTCAACATCCTGTACACTGGGACTACAATTTAGGTTCCCAAAGGGTTGTGAATCTATGGAATTCCCTGCCCAGTGAAGGAGTTCAGGTTACCTCGCTGAATGAACTCAGCCCAGCGCATCACACAAGCTTGCCATCCTTCCATTGATTCTGTATACACGTCCCGCTGCCTCAGGATAGCAGACAGCATTGTCAGCGAGTCCACAAAACCAGGAATTGTCTTCTTCCAGACATTCCATCAGGGAGAAGAGACAGAAGTCTGAAGAACCGTACATCCATACATAGGAACAGCTCTTCCCCACAGCTACTAGACTCCTCAACAACTCCCTCCCGGACTGATCTGTTCCCTGTAAGAACACTATTGAAGACATCCGATGCTGCTGTTGTTTGGCCTTGTTCCGCACTGTAACCAATCACTATTTGTTAATGCACCAGTGTCAATGTACTCTGTCGATTATACCTTTGTCTACAATGTACCTACTGTGTATGTTCCCTTGGCCGCAGAAAAATACTTTTCATTGTACTTCGGTACATGTGACAATAAATGTCAATCAATCAATAGATAGATTTCTGAACGTAAATGAACTAAGGGTGATTGTGTGCGGCCGGAAAGTGGAGGCGAATCCTCAAAATATCAGATATGATCTTATTGAATGGCGGAGCAGGCGATAGGGGCAACATAGCTGTAAGAATGGGCTAATTTTGTCCTCTGTGAGAATACCTGGCAGCCTTCGAGGGCCTGGGTGTTGACTGGGACTAAACAAAAACGGCACGTGTTCAAATCTATTTGCGAAATTCCCTCTGTTGTTTTCCAGTTAGACTTAATTACAATCATCGCCTTTTTAGTTTGAGGGAAAGGTCAACCAACATTCCTTTGACTTCAGCTTCTTTGGGAAACACTTGCACTTAAACCAAAGGCAATTCCTGTTTCTTCAAAACATCATTTTTGGGAGATCTCTCAGGGACTGAAATTCTGTAATCTATACAGTCTATGTATTCGGGTGTTTCCTTTGTGTTGCTGCATGCAAGCAGCATCTATATATTTAACCCCAATTGCAATCCGTCATCTATTTAATATTCCCATCATTAATTCCCAACTGCACCATATTTTGTCCAAAATGACACATCCTGATTATACATCAGGTTGCCTCAAGTTAAGGAAAACCAGCTTTATTGTGCTGCATCTGAAAACATAATTGTCAATAAGTTCTGAATAAAGAATTCTGACATCATCTCACAGTGCCACACCTTTACTCCAAGCAGCCTGGTTGCTTACTCCTCTGATAAGGGGAAACGTTGGTTCTTCTCTACCCTACCTGTGTGGCCCAGAATGTGTTCCAAATTGTTCATGTCCACCCTCAACCTTCCCTCTTCTGAGGAAACCTACCCTAACCTACTCACCTCTCCAATTGAGGAGCTAGACAGATGTTTAATTCGTACTGGGTTGAAGGTTATGGAGAATGAGCAGAAAAGTGGAGTTGAGGTCGAGCTGAGATCATCCATTGAGGAGGGGGCTGGAGGAACTGAATTGCAGACTGCTGCTTCTGTTTCTTATGTTATGTTCTTCCAGCTAAAGTCAACCCATGAAAAATCGCAAGTATTCCTCTGCACCCTGTCAAGTTCCAGAAAGGAATTTTATTTTCCCTGTCCCCTACATATTAAGCGTTTCCCAGCTGATATTAGTCTACTTAAAGTGCCCCTCTATTGCAGTCCTCTGGTTTTCTTTCACGCATTTGTTGACTATTTGTACTTACAATTAAACAGTTTCAAACCGTCAATGTGATAAGCTGCACACTTTTGAATCTATACATCTTTTACATTTCACAGTCACCCACCACTTGTAAATAGAACATAGATATAAAACAGTACAGCACTGAACACAGACCGGTAAAACTCTCATCTTCCTTTCTCTTCACATGCCTTTGAAAATCTAACTTAACTGTCAGATCCAAAACTCCCCACCCCATCCCGCCGCTCAACACCACTGACAAATGTACACGCGAGCTTCATCTACCAGGTCCTGTTCCGGTCCAGTATTTCCAGAATTTACAGATGCTCCCTTCCCAGTGCCCCAGGAACCTAATGTTCACTCTCCTAAACCATGTTTCTGGCAATGCGATTAATGATTTTACTCTCCTCTTTCTACATTTACTTCAAACAACATTTTAAATATTGACTTGGATCAAACTGAATATTACTGCATGCAAAGAACAAAGAAAAGTACAGCACAGGAACAGGCCTTTTGGCCCTCCAAGCCTGCGCCAACCATGCTGCCCTTCTAAACTAAAATCTGCTACACTCCCTGCGTCGGTATCACTCTATTCCCATCCTATTCATGTATTTGTTAAGATGTCCCTTAAATGTCACTATCGAACCTACTTCCACCACCTCCTCCGGCAGCGTGTTCCAGGCACACATTATCGTCTGTCTAAAAACATGCCTCGTCCATCTCCTCTGAACCTTGCCCCTCGCACCATAAACCTATGCCCCCTATTAATTGATCCCGCTACCCTGGGAAAAGCCTCTGAATATCCACTGTCTGTGCCCCTAATAATTATGTAGACGTATAACAGGTCACCCCTCAACCTCCGTCGTTCCAGTGAGAACAAGTGAAGTTTATTCAACCGCTCCTCATAGCTAATGCCGTCCACACCAGGCAACATCGTGGTAAATATCTTCTGCACCCTCTCTAAAGCCTCCACATCATCTGGCAGTGTAGCGACCAGAATAGAACACCATACTCCAAGTCTGGCCTAACTAAAGTTCTATACAGCTGCAACATGACTTCTCAATTCTTATACTCAATTCTCCGTCCAATGAAGGCAAGCATGCCGTCTGCCGTCTTGACTACCTTCTCCACCTGTGTTGCCCCTTTCCTTGACCTGTGGACCTGTACACCTAGACCTCTCTGACTTTCAATACTCTTGAGGGTTCTACCATTCACTGTATATTCCCCACCTATGTTAGACCTTCCAAAATGCATTACCTCACATTTGTCCGGATTAAACTCCATCTGCCATCTCTCCGCACACGTCTGCAAACAATCTAAATCCTGCTGTATACTCTGACAGTCCTCATCGCTATCCACAAATTCCACCAACCTTTCTGTCGTCTGCAAACTTACTAATCAAACCATTTACATTTTTCTCTAAATCATTTATATATACTACGAAAAGCAAAGGTCCCAGCGCTGATCCCTGCGGAACACCACTAGTCACAGCCGTCCAATCAGGAAAGCACCCTTCCATTGCAACCCTCTACCTTCTATAACTACGCTAGTTCTGCAAACTCCCCTGTCCTCTTTAGCTCCCGCAACAGTGAAGCACAAAGCCACCTTGTAGTTTCTAAATTGGCCACAGCTAATCCTCTTTGCTTCCTGAACTAGCTAATTATGCTGTGACTACTCCGTCTTCTTCCTCCCATCGGATGCAATAGAGTCGCATCTGGTTCACACATCTGTTTCCGAGTATAACGCTAAAAGCAGCAAACACTCTCACCAGCATCAAAAACATGTTATAGGTTGATAAAGGGAGCACTGGTGCATCGCTGCCTACTCCATCTCTTTCTCTTGAACTCCTTGGAAGACACCGTAAATGTTATGCCTCCATGCCTGTAACCTGTGCTGTTATCTCTTCTTGAAAGGGGCGGATGATGTTGCTCTCACATCGGGCATGTTCCACATAGGCTCCAGCTGCCGCTCGATTCCAGATTCCCGATTTCAAGCTTCTGCAGCTTTCAAAACAAGTCGTGTTGCAGGGCGGCTTCATCATACAGGAACTCCCAAATATTACACAACACGCATTTTATGTAACCAAGCTCTCCTGCATTGCCAGATGTAGTGTCCATTCCATAGAATTTACATTGCAGAAGGAGGCCATTCGGCCATCGAGTCTGCACCAGCCCTTGGAAAGAGCACCAGACGCAAAGCCACACCATCACTCTATCCCCGTAACCCAGTAACCCCACCCAACCGTTTTTGGACCCAAAGGGCACTTTAGCATAGCCCATCCACCTAACCAGCAGAGCTTTGGGCTGTGGGAGGAAACCGGAGCACCCGGAGGAAAACCACGTAGACATGGAGAGAACGTGCAGACTCCATACAGACCGTGAACCCCAAGGCGGGCATTGAACTTGGGACCCTGGAGCTGCGAAGTAACTGTGCTAACCACTATGATACCATGCTGCCCTAAACTTTCTCTACGTATGCTCCTGCATTGTATTTGTCTTGACGCAATTTGACTTCCGAATACTTTAAGCTTCTTACTTAGATATAGTTATCTACTTACCTTCTAATTTTTATTTCTTCCTGTTATTTGAATGATGATTTTCTTTTCCAGACTCGGAAGCCCCGGGTCTCCTGGATCCGGCGGATGATGGGAATAAAAATAAAAGAGCATCAAGACCTCAACTACCTCTACTCTTGATCTATACAATCTCTGCAGTGCGGGAGGTAGCCGTTTGGCCCATCGAGTCAGCACCATCCATCTGAATCAGTGCACCACCAACTCTGGCATGGAATCCATCAGGTCCAGGTGACTTATCCATCTTTGGAGCTTTCAGATTCCCCAGAAGCTTCTCCTTAGTGATGACCACTACTCTCGCCTCTGCCCCCTGTGTCTCCTGAGCTGTGACATCACACTGCTGTATTTCCTTGTATGCTTTCCTTAACTTCCCTCGTCAGCCACGGATGTTTTGTTCTCCCATAGCATGTTTCCTACTCCTTGGGATGAATTTATATTTGAGTTCCGAATAACCCACCCCAACTCCTGCCATTGCTGTTCCACTATGTTCCCTGCCAGGCTCCCATTCCAATAATCTAATGCCAGATCGTCCTTAATGTCTTTTTTAGTTACCTTTACTTTTTTTAGAAATAAATTTAGAGTACCAAATCAATCGTTACAAATTAAGGGGAAATTTAGCATGGCCCCTGCTGCGCCCAGTGTGTCACGACAGTGGGAGAAGAGGTGCCAAAAGATTTGTTTCTCGTGTAAAACGGCTACCAGAGCCAGTACTTTCATTAAAACCACATCCGAGGATGGAAGCCAACCAATGTGCTATCACCACCGCCGCAGAGAAGGACACGGAGATTCGCTGGGATGGGGCTCGGGTGATGATGATTTATTTTAATGTTTGCAACGTTAAGTTTGGGAACAAACAAGAGGATTGAGAGGGAGGCCCCTTTGTGACAGTGACAGTGCTGTTTCCCAACACTCACCTCCCCAGTTTCATTGGGTCGACAGTGAATTGCTTCAATCCTTCGATTTAAAGAACGAGGTGCTTCCCTGCGAGAAAATAACATCCAATGTCTTCACGCTGGGGACGGGAATGACCTTCTAATCGGAGGCATTGAGAACAATGATACTGGATAATCCACAGATCAGACTTTTCATGCGTGTTTCACAGAACCCTGCATACAGTTGGCCGGACTTGCGCGGGGGGGGGGGGGGGGGGGGGGGTTGTAGAACAGTGACATCACTGGACTCCTAATCCAGAGAGCCAGTGTTTGAATCTGTGCACCGGGAAGCGAATCCCACCATCGTGGATGGTGACATTTGAATTCAATTCAAAGTATGGTTAACTCAGGAATCGTGCCCGCCTTACAGGGCATCCCCGATCAGAACACGTGTCTGAATGTTCAATGCCGCCGGAAATAGGCGAGCATCACTCATTTCAAGGATGCAAAATAACGGTGGGCCCAGTCAGTGACGCTCATATCGACTCAGTCGATGGTGAGGGAGTCTACTACATGGTGTCATTTTGGGTGATTCTTTTCAAACAGCGATGAGGAGAAATCTCCTGGCTTGGAAGGTTTTTAAACCGTTATAATTTTCAATGAAAGAACCTCAGTCGGGAGGGGGGGGGGGGATGGGGCACAATGGATAGCACTGTGTCCCAGATTCGATCCCCGCCCCGGGTCACTATCCGTGTGGAGTTTAAATATTCTCCCAGTGTCGGCATGAGTTTCACCACCACAACCCAAAGATATGCAGCGTAGGTGTATTGGCCACGCTGAATTGCCCTTTAATTGGGAAAAATTAATTGGGTACTGAAAATTTATTAAAGAGTCAGAAAGAAGCTCAGTCCTTGAGTGTATTCAACACTGCAGTCCACAGATATACAGACACGAAATGAATTAAGCATGAAAAAGTGGACTTATTGTTGATGACTATCCCTTATAGAATCTTATAGAATGGCATGAAAGATTGAATGGACCGAATGGTGTCCTCCTTCTTGGGATCTTTGCGATGCCAGCAATGTAGAGAGTTCTGAGACCCACCTTCTACTGTGAACTGCCGGATTTGAACGGGGAACCTTCTCTCTTCTGACCATTTCTGGAGAATATCCTCAACTCTTTTATCAGTGTAAACATGTGTAACTAATGACCAGACGAATTATTTGAGTCGAACGAGCTGCGGATATATTGTTTTACTAGTTTTATTTCTACAACAGTGGGGTTGCCTCAGTTTGATTGTCATCTCATTTTGTACTGAATATATCCGTTGACTGGATTGTATTGGATAGACAGTCTGTATTGGGAGCAGGGACAGGTGAATCCTCCAAGTAATATCAGCTACTGGGTCTTTCACAGAGGGTGGGCAGCAGTTACAGGGTGTGTATCAGGTGGTGTGTCTGAATCATTTGGAGTATCTCTATCAGTTGGAGGTTTTTTAATGTATAGATTCTAGAGTCCCTCTTAATTTGAGTGATTGCAACATTTGAAATGACTGTATGACTCGAGAATTTTTGAAAGCTGTGTTTTAATATGAGCGTCTGTATCAGATTGATTTTTTTGTCTACCTGTACTGCTGCATTATTTTCAGGAACTTGATTTGTTGAATTCTGTAGTGTGATGACAGATATCACACTTTATTAGTTTAATTGAATATCCCCAGTTAACAAGGGCAGGTATAGCAGAGTGCAGTGGAACAGCTCTATGAGAGACGTTCTACCATTTGGAATGTAATTGGTGAATGGTCACTGCTGAGTGCATGACACCCGTGAATATATATTCGATCAATAAAGGAGGGCAATCTTTTATTTGGTGAGCTGGAGCTTTGTGTCGCAATATAGATGCTAATGATAATGGTAAAATAACTTTATGTGTATTTTGCAGACTTCCAATTTAAACTTCTATACATGCATATATATATACATATATATATAATATATCAATGCACCGACTGAAGACAATGACTTGATCTATTTCTTCTCGTTAAAAAAAACAAATCAAGCGGAACAATGTTGCAATGTAATATTCCCCAGCTGAACCCACAGGTATAAATTTGGGATGCATCAGCTAAGAGAAAACTAGAGAGAGATTGTTCGGTGCCCGAAGGGATACATCACTACACATCAAAAATGCTGGAAACTTTTGAAATGATCGACAAAATATTCTATGTGATTATTGCAATAATTGGTGCGCCTGGTAAGTGATTACAACCATTAATGTTGTGTAAATCTGTGTGAGCGTTGCCCTCTGCTTTTATTCTGTGAGTGGCAATGGATCATTCTGATCCAATCTCCTCCTTCATGCAGATACCGTTGTATCATGTTATTTAATCAAATAACGAATTGTCTCAACAATGTGCTTTTAACGAGAACAAACAGATTAAGACATTGACTTCAGTCGATGCATTGATATATTTTATCTACATGCATAGAAGTTTAAGTCGGAAATTATCAAAATCTGAAAAATTGACATTGTTATTTTTCCATTAACATAAACAGCTATATTCCGTCACAACGCTGCAGCTCAACGAATAAAATATCCTCCTCATTTAATGATAGAATGACCTTTACTCAACAAATAATACATCTTCCTTAACAAATCACGATCGGACTGAATAATCAAGTTATAGCATTTAATGAAATGGCATGTAATGACGATTCAGACTGCAGTCAACGTAATCTCTTTGAAGGAAGTATTTGACATTAATCAGATTAAATGTCCAGTGCAAGAAAATAAGCACGACTGAAACACGAGCTAGGCAATTTCAAAATATATGTCATTGCAAATTTGCACTGAGTGCAGTGTTCCAACAAGATTACAAGCGAGGTCCGTGAGGCGAGAAGATGTAGGAGCCATTCGGCCCATCGCTTATGCTCTGCCATTTAATAAGACCATGACTGATTTGAAGTGATAATCCAAAACTATTTCCCAGCCTTCTCGCATTACCCTTGATTCCCTTCCTGATTTAACTAGAGATGATCTCTGCCTTGAACATTCGAACGGCCCACCTCTACAAATCTGTGCGTTAAATAATTCCACAGATTCACTACCCTCTGGGAGAAGAACATTCTCCTCCGGTCTGTCTTGAATGGGTCATATTTTACTCTTGATTATGCTCTGTTGGCTTGGACTCTCCAACGGTGAAAAACAAACTCACAGTATTTATCCTCTCAAGCCCCCTGAGAATCCTGGAGGTCTCAATAAGTTTGCGTCTCATTCCTCTGAAATGCAATGTGTACAGACGCAATCTTCTCAACCTCTTTTCATAAGGAAATCCATCCATACCCAAGAGCAACCGAGTGAACCCTCTCTGGACTGCCTCCAATACCAGGATATGTTTCCTTAGATAACGGCAGCAACACTGTTCATAGTGGTCCAGGTGCGGTCTAATTCCATTAAGGATAACGAAGCAAAATAATAGATGAGACAAGTGGAGATAGCAATAGAAGATTGATTGTATTCGATCAGAGGAAGAAGCGTATAAATTTATCAAAAATATGTTTAATGAAATTAGGAGCATTTTAGAATTCAGCAAGGGATGGTCAAAAAACTGACATGGAAGTGCGGAATCGAAAAATATTTTTATTGAACATTTTGATTGATAATAAACAAAGTACACAATGGCAACATGAAAAACGGATATTTACAAAGTTCAGGATGACAAAGAAAACAACAGAAATTGAACACGTAGCAAAGCAATGTCAGAGTAACACAGCTTCGATGCAGCCATGCTCCGGGTGTTGTCCTTTTTTCTCATAGTGTGGATTCCTCCCCCCGCTCGTCACTCTTCCTCCGCTCCAGGAATTTCCACACACCCTCCTCTCGCTCTACCCCTCCCTATGTCCATAGCTCCCTGCCCTTCCAGATGCTGCTCATAACCGCTCGTTGGCAGAGGACTGGCGGTTATTCCCAATCTGATGAATCCCAATCCCAAAGAACGCTGACTGTTCTCCTTGCAGTTGCCTCCATCGAACAAGCAGGTGATTTGCAGGTTTGGCAAATAGGTTTCGAGGGAGCCTGTTTGTCCAGGGTGTGGGGGGGGTGCAGTTGGGGGGGGGGGAGGGGGCAGGGTGGTTCACTGAATTGATGCTGATCGTCGTGTCCCAGAAGACGTTGGAAAGATACTGGAGATTTCACATGATCTATGTGTCTTCATGAAGTTAACAGCTGTAAATTTTACAACACTATGTTGGCCAATGTATTTTTTTGTAAATGTAAGAGTACCGAATTATTTGTTTTCCAAAATTAAGGGGCAATTCAGTGTGGCCAATCCACCTGGCCTTCACATCTTTGGGTTGTGGGGTTGAAACCCACGCAGACTTTTAGAATGTGCAAACTCCGCATGGACACTAACACAGGGCCTGGATTCGAACACAGGTCTTCAGTGCCATCGGTAGTAAATGCTAACCACTGTGGCATGTGAGTCCCATGTTGACCAATGTTAATACTGTCCAACAGGTTACACCAGAGGCCGAAAATATTATTAACATTCTTTAAATAGTGGTCTGTCTTTTGAGAGTGGCCTGTCACTGCCCAGCTCTGTTCAATCACCAATAGATTGTTGGAAATGATTTGCCATTATTTGTGGAGACGCTAACAAAAATAAAACCACCAAAAGCATCACTCTTTCATTTACGTTATTGTCTATAATCAGTATTTTTTATTAGCTTTTTGTATTTTTTAAAGAAAATTTAGTGTGTTCAATTACTTATTCTAATTAACAGGCAATTTAGCGTGGCCAATTCACCTCCCCTTCACACCTTTTGGTTTGTGTTGTGAGACCCCATGCAGACACGAGCAGAATGTGAAAACGCCACCTGAGTAGTGACTCATGGCGGATCGAACCTGGGACCTCGGCGTTGTGAGGCTGCAGTGCGAACCACTGCGCCACCGTGTGGAAATCGATTGCTTTAACACTAATTTCCAGGTGTTCTTCATTCTCCTCTCTTTCAGTTAACGTACTGGCCGTTGTGACCCTGTCCCAGGGAAAGTGCGGGCTCTCCAGCTGCACCACTTGCTACCTGGTAGCCATGACAATGGCGGACCTGCTGCTCATTATTGTCGAAGTCATACTGAACCAAATAAATTATTATTATTTCCCATTTTCTTTCCTGGATATCACACCTGTGTGCAGAGTGGTGGCTGTTCTAGGATATGCAGCCATAGACTGTTCTGTCTGGTTCACCGTCACTTTCTCCTTTGATCGCTTTGTCGCTATCTGCTGTCGGAAGCTGAAAGCTACATATTGCACCAAGAAAATTGCCGTCATTGTTCTCGCAACAACATTTATTCTGTTCGGTTTGAAAAACGTACCCAATTACTTTGTGTTTGAACCTCAAGAAATCATTGACAATGTGCCGTGCTTCTGCTCTGTAAAGGCAAGCTATTTTAGTGAACCCGGATGGGTGGGGTACGATTGGTTAGACACGGTCTTAACTCCATTGCCTCCAATAGTGTTAATTTTCTTGTTCAATGTCCTGACCGTCAGACACATTATAGTGATCAGTCGACTCCGGAAGGGGCTGAGGGGTGAGAGTAAGGGGGGAAATCACAGTGACCCAGAGATGGCGAGCAGAAGGAAGTCTATGATTTTACTCTTCACCATTTCCAGCAGCTTTATAATTTTGTGGCTGCCTTATGTTTTGCAGTGCTTTAACATTACATACAATTTTGATACTAATTCGGCTTACGTCTTTGTGCAAGTTAGTTATCTACTGCGGAATTTGAGTTGCTGCACGAACACTTTTATTTATGGGGCGACTCAGTCTAAGTTCAGAGAGCAGATCAAGAACACTCTGAAATATCCAATTACTCGATTAATTGGGAAATGAGAAAAATCACCAAAAGCAGGCTTGGGACAGGCCTCAGTACTTCCACGGTACCAAGGAAACGACAAAAGTATTCTGTGGTGATCAACTCATTCTCCTGCTGGTGAGGGTGATTGGTTCTGGCTGTGAGGGGTGGAGTGAAGGTCTAGGCTGCATTCGGTTGTGGTGTCAGAGTGGGGAATTTGGGAGACGCACGTGTGTGAGGTTTTCGATGGTTTGGATGGTGGGGGTTGGAGATTTAGTGGGTGGGCTGGCTGTTAGCAAGTGTTTTTTTTATGAAAGGTGACTACAGCTGATTGATGATTCAGATATTTACAACCAGGACAGGACGAGGCATTCCATTCAGTCTGAGGTATCAGGGATCGAGAAAGCTCAGCTATTTCAGTGTTTCTGCATTTTACAACTTCCACATTCCGCCCCTCCTCCAGCAGCGTAACTAAGAGCTGGTTGTATTTTGGCACTGAAGTTTTCAACACAGTTTTCGTAGCCACCTGGAGATGCATGTGAATTATTCATGAGTTTCTGGCAAAACTAAGGGCACATGAGTTAAAAGCGATAATCTGGTGAGGCTTCAGAACAAGTGAATGGGCACCGAATGATGGCGCCATCTCGCGACTCACTGGGGAACTGCAGAGGCAAAGATTTCCCACTGAACATCATGACTACCTCTGGTTTATTTTCTTGACTTGAGACCCGGAGTGTTCCTCGCCACGAGCTACACAGGGGTGGACAACAGATCCATGGGCAATTCTGTCCCGTCTGTGGCCTCGAAGATTGTTCGTGCTGAATGAGTAGAGCAGAGTAAACGGTTGTTCTGGTCCATCGTTTGTTACTGTATTTCTCGGTGCCACACCTGGAATCTGTCATCTCCATCACAATATATCCACAACAGAGCGTCAGAATGTAGTCTAGATATTACAAAAACTCTTTCACAAAACTGTTCAATTCTGGGAGCAGATATTTAAAACGTGATAAGTTCCGTGAACTCCAGAGTCCCAGTTGGATCCAAGGGCAAGAAAATCCAATACTGATGCGGGGATATTGGCAGCCAGTGAGCCACCGTGTACTTCCCAATGTTTAAACCAGTGCAATGTTCCGGCTACATCAGAACCTCCTATAGGCTGAGAAATACAAGGCTCCATGTTGGGAGTCCGTGCAGAGTTCTCCTCACCTTTGGGATGTATTCTCCATCCTGGTCAGTGGGTCCGTTTGGCTGCACCCAGAGTGGCTTCTGCTGCAAACCAGTTCCCCTTTATTTCTTTCAATCTACCTCAGAACATGGGTGCGGACCTGTAATTGGAGGAGACGGCGTCTTCTGTTCAATGTCTTGGGAGTCACATCGCCTCTTCTGCCCTTGATCAGCACCAGTAGCAAGTTGCACCTTAAGTATACGAACTACATAGTTCTTATTATCGTTTTTATGATTCTCAATAATATTTGATTTTCGTGTATAATTGCAACTTTTGTCCATATTAACATTATTTTTATTGTGAAACTTGAGTTCGTCTGAATTTATTTCAACGAAATAGGAGGTGGGTTCAGTGAGGTCAAAGTTTGGGAAATCTTGCCCGAACCTGTAACCTTAAACGCAATTTGGACTCGAGTCGATTAAAACTCCGAATCCCGTGTTCAATCAAAACATATAGAATCAGAGACGGCACGGATATAATGTTGAATATATCTGCTAAACTCCTGCCACCGGATATTCCATGATGTAGCCGGTAATTGTCCGGCTTTTAATGCTATTCCAAGACTGATAGAGCAAAGTGTGGACTGAAGGGTCCTTTGTGTTTTTCATAACACACCCAAACTTGCACCAGTTAGATATTTAATGAATCAGTTTATTCAGAGTCTAATAAAACATGCCTCCGACCAGTAAAGTATGAGTTTCAAAAAGATTCAATGTCCCTCAAAGGTGAGCTGCATGTGGCGTACATGGGTCGGGCTGGGGGTTGGTGTTGATGGTTGATCGAATTGGAAGTTACAGCCTAAAGTTGCTGAACACAAAGTTGATTAGAAAAGGCCGAATTGTAAGGATGGGGTGTTAAATCCATAAGGCCATAAGACATTGGAGCAGAATTAGGCTACTCGGCACATCCAGTCTGCGCCGCCATTCAATCTTAGCTGATAGTTTCCTAATCCCAATTCTCCTGCCTTCTCACCACAACCCTTACAGAACATACAGTGCAGAAGGAGGCCATTTTGACCATCGAGTGTACACCAACCAACATAATCCCTCACTTCCATGCAGTCCCCGAAACCCAATAACTATTCCTAAGCTTTTTTGGTCACTACGGGATATTGATCATGGCCAATCCACAGAACCTGCACGCTTTGGACTGTGGGAGGAAATCGGAGCACCTGGAGGAAACACACGCAGAGACGGGGATAACGTGCAGACTCCACACAGACAGTGACCCAGCAGAGAATCGAACCTGCGTCCCTGGCGCAATGAAGCCACAGCAGTGCTAATCACTTGTGCTGCCGTGCTGCCATCAATTATCCCCTTATTAATCAAATATCTGTCAATGGCTGTCTTAAATACACTAAAGTCCTTGTCTCCACAGCCTTCTGCGGCAAAGATTGCCAAAGATTGACTCGCCTCTGGCTGAAAAAAAACAATGTTCATACTATGAACTCAACATAACCATTTTAAAACAGACAGTGAACATCTTAGCAACTATCAATTCAGGTACAACCTCCAATGAATACAACACTAAGTAATCCTTAATAACTTACCAAACAACATCCAGAAGACAAAAGCAACACCTTTTAACAGAAGCACATCAGGTTTACATTCACTACTGAGATCATTTATAATTCTGAATTCACCAAGTGATCAAGAGATTGTCTTTTCATGGCAGTCAGAACAACAGTACAGCTGCTTTGTCTGGCTTCAGCTCCAACACTCAAAGAAACCAGAAAAAACATAGACACACACAAGCTTTCCTCAAAGTGAAACGAAAAAGCAGAACCAAAGCTCAGCTCGACCCACAGTCTGACATCACTGCAGTAACATGAGCAGCCAAACATTTCCTAAGGTGACATTCTCATGACAGTTAGATACAGAGAAAAGCTCCCTCTACACTGTCCCCATCAAACACACCCAGGACAGGTACAGCACGGGGTGAGATACAGAATAAAGCTCCCTCTACACTGTCCACATCAAATACTCCCAGCACAGGGACGGCACGGGGTTAGATACCGAGTATAGACTCCTCTATACTGTCCCCATCAGACACTCCCAGGACACGTACAGCATTAGGATGGATACAGATTAAAGACACCTTACACTGTTGCCATCAGACGCTCACAGTACAGGTACAGCAGAGGGTTAGATACAGAGTAAATCTCCCTCTCCACTGTCCCCATCAAACACCCACAGGACCGGTACAGCGCGGGGTTAGATACAGAGTAAAGCTATTTCCACTCTATCCACACAGAACACTCCATGGACAGGTACAACACGGGGTTAGATACAGACTTTATACTCCTCTACACTGTCCCCATCAAACACTCCCAGGTCAGGTACAGCACGGGGTTAGATACAAAGAAAAGCTCCCTCTACACTGTCCCCAACAAACACTCCCAGGACAGGTACAGCACAGGGTGAGATACAGAGAAAGGCTCCCTCTACACTGTCCCCATCAAACACACCGATGACAGGTACAGCACGGGGTTAGATACAGAATAAAGCTCCCTCGACACTGTCCACATCAAATACTCCCAGCACAGGGACAGCACGGGGTTAGATACCGAGTATAGACTCCTCTATACTGTCCCCATCAGACACTCCCAGGACACGTACAGCATTATGATGGATACAGATTAAAGACACCTTACACTGTTCCCATTAGAAACTCACATTACAGGTAGAGCACAGGGTTAGATACAGAGTAAATCTCCCTCTCCACTGTCCCCATCAAACACCCCCAGGACCGGTATAGCGCGGGGTTAGATACAGAGAAAAGCTCCGTGTACACTCTCCCCATCAAAAACTCCCAGGGCAGATACAGCACGGGTTAGATACAGAGTAAAGCTCCCTCTACACTGTCCCCATCAAACACTCCCAGGACAGATACAGCAGAGGATTAGAAACAAATGATAAGGCCGCTACCTCCATATCTGCGTCTTTGTCCTTCCAGTTGTGGAGCGTGACAGGGGAGGAGAGAGAGGGTGGGGGTGGGTGGCAGGGGCTCAAAATGTATAATCATACCGCGCACATCCCCCAACTCTCCTATTCCATCACTGCTCGCCCTCCCCGCTCCCTCGTGTCAGCAACTCCACCCCCACACGCTCATCCTAGCCAACAAAATGGCAGCACAGAGAGCGGCCCTTGGGTTCTCTGACACTGAACTGGAGACCTTGCTGGACACCGCGCAGGAGAGGCGGGTTACCTTGTACGCCAGGGTCGGAAAGAGGTGGCCACCTGTGCACAGGTGGCAGAGGTCGTTAGTGCAGTGGACCCCACCACCTGGACCAGCCAGCAGTAGCAGAAAAACTGGATGACCTCCTCACGGCAGCGAAGATGAGGCAGCACTGAGTCCCTGGCATTAATCCCCATCCCACACACTGTAACCGCCCCCCCCCCCATCCCCACCCGTCCAGCCCACCACCCCCACATAGGGCAACTGAAATACCGCCCTGCACCCATACTGACCACCATGGTCTGCGTGGCCTTACCAGGAAAGCCACCAGCTACCCACCCCCAGTGCTGCGTGCTTCCGACTGCCTCGTATAGTGCGTTTTCTGTCTCCCCCCACCCATCCCCCACCCCCACCCCTCCCAATCGCCTTTCCCAGAATGCGGCCACACAACCACCGGGAGAGGTGGAACCGCCAGACCTGAAGCCCTTCACCACAACAGAGCGCCTGGCGCTGGAGACTAGTCACCGAGCGGATGTCGGCATCGGGTGAGATAGTGGGACCCCGCTGTTGCGGGTTCCCGTGGCACACGCATCACCATCACCACGCCCACAACCCCCTTCACACCCATCACCCCCACACCACGATCCACCACGTCCACCTGCACACCCTCCTCCACCACCACCACCCCCACACACCCATCCACCATCACCACCCCCACGCCCCCCTCCACCCCATCAACCCCGCACCCACCTCCACCTCTCCCACACCCACCTCCACCACTATCAACCCAACACCCCCTCCACCACCAGCACCACCACACCCCCGTCCACCACCACCACCCACATATCCCTTTTCACCACCAACACGCACACACCCCTCCACCACCACCACCCCACACACCCCGTCACCACCACCCCTACACCACCTTTCCAACACTACCCCCACACCCCCTCCCCTCCACCACCATCACCACATACCCCCCATCCAACAACGGCGCCACCTCCACACTCAGAAATGTAGACACCAGCTAGGTTGGCATGAGTACAGCACACAGGAGCACGATAGGGGCTAGGGCAAAATCTGTATATAACATGCATATATCTATATTTTTGAAAAACATTGCACAATAAACACATGCTCACAATGTCTCAACCTGCCTTAGTGCTCTGTCGGAAGGGTGTGAGGGATTGGCTGGGCTGTGCTGGCTGTGGAGGGGGAGGTGGTGTTGCGAGGGGTAATATGGACAGACATTGGGGGTGGGCATTTGTCAGGGACTCCGGTTCAGCCAGCGCTCACAGCTCTGATGCCCCACTCCTGCACACACATTACACAGCCTCCTGTGCCTGTCCGGGCCCCATGTCCTGCCTATCCTTGCCCTCTTCTGTATCCTCCTCGTCGGCCAAGGCCTGGTGTTCACCTTCCTCCTCCAGCATGATGTCCCTCTGCTGCGCGATGTTGTGGAGGACACAGCAGACCACAATAATGTGAGATTTCTGATCCATATCTTCAGTTTGCCATAGCACCGCTCGATCATGTTGCCCGTTGCGACATGATCATGATCGGGGCAGCACGGTAGCATTGTGGACAGCACCATCGCTTCACAGCCCCAGGGTCCCAGGCTCGATTCCGGCTTGGGTCACTATCTGTGCGGAGTCTGCGCATCCTCCCCGTGCGTGCGTGGGGTTCCTCCGTGTGCTCCGGTTTCCTCCCACAGTCCAAAGATGTGCAGGTTAGGTGGATTGGCCATGATAAATTGCCCTTTGTGTCCAAAATTGCCCTTATTGTTGGGTGGGGTTATTGGGTTATGGGGATAGGGTGGAGGTGTTGACCTTGGGTAGGGTGCTCCTTCCAAGAACCTGCGCAGACTCGATGGGCTGAATGGCCTCCTTCTGCAATGTAAATTCTATGATCTATAATCTATGATCCACATCAGTGTCTGCCCTCCGGATAGGCCTCATCAGCCACAGGCGCAGCGGATGACGCGTTTCGCCCAGGAGCAAACGGCCCAGATGGAGGTGCGCCTCAAAAGGTCACGCACCATCGAAGGAGTTGTGCACACTGCCCGGGTATCGGGCGCAGACGTGCATGATGTGCAGCACATCGCCATACACCAACTTTCATCGAGTGGAACCCCATTCTGTTGGTGAAGATCACCCATCACAGGCCGATCTCGTAAGGGGACATACATTCTATCTATGGCGAGTAAACCCTGCTGTCCGGGCATCCTGGTGGGAGTGATCCACATTGAATTTGATGTATTGCAGCAGCTGGGAATAGAGGGCCTCCATTACGGTACAGAGGTGTGCACTGAGGTCTGTGAGATTCAGGACAGGTCCCCACTTGGTGCCTGAAAGGATCCCGTGGCGTAAACATTCAGGATGACTGTCACATTGGCGGACACCGGGAGTGGGCGCCCGCCCCCATACCCCCGCTGTGCTAGGTGCACCATGATCTGGCAGATATGCCACACTGTCCCCGGCTCAGACGGAGTCTTCATCAGCATGCCCGGTCCTTTAATGACAGTGGCTGGCAGTACCCATGTCAGCGGTTGAGTATGCTGTCTGTGCGGAGTCTGCACGTTCTCCCCGTGATTGCGTGGGTTTCTTCCGGGTACTCCGGTTTCCTCTCACAAGTGGGCAGCACGGTAGCATGGTGGTTAGCATAAATGCTTCACAGCTCCAGGGTCCCAGGTTCGATTCCCGGCTGGGTCACTGTCTGTGTGGAGTCTGCACGTCCTCCCCGTGTGTGTGTGGGTTTCCTCCGGGTGCTCCGGTTTCCTCCCATAGTCCAAAGATGTGCAGGTTAGGTGGATTGGCCATGCTAAATTGCCCGTAGTGTCCTAATAGTAAGGTTAAGTGGGGGAGTTGTTGGGTTACGGGTATAGGGTGGATACGTGGGTTTGAGTAGGGTGATCATTGCTCGGCACAACATCGAGGGCCGAAGGGCCTGTTCTGTTCTGTAATGTTCTATGTTCTATGTTATAAGTCCCTATCTGATATTTCCCTCTTTCAGACACACATATCCTGTCTGATATTCTCCTCTTTCACAAACAAACCCTGACTGATACTCCCCTCTCTCACACACACAAACGCTGTCTGATGTTCCCCTCTCTCTCACAACTATATGTTTTTCAGAGTACCAAGGTTTAGGTGTGGTTTCAATTTTCTATCTGGCAGCTGAGTGGAGATCCAACTAACTGTCGTCCAAAAACATCCAGCTAATGCTCCCCTGACAGTGACTGTGAGGGCTGACTCTCTCTCCAACATACCTCTGTTCCCCTGAGACTGCAGAGGTCTGAAGACAATGCACGAGTTGAAAGCAAAATTAGATGTGAAAACCACGATCTGAACGATGGCAGACCAGTGCCCAATAGAAGCTCGGACACCGATCAGAAACTCGAAACATTAATTTTAATTTTGTAAGACTGTGAGGAATAGGTTACCTCACCCCAGGAATGATTACACAAATAAATAGGGATATTAAAACAAACTTTATTACTGACACAGATTTTTAAAATATTTAACATCATACTTGAAAATAATGTAAAATTACTCCTTAAACAATCCTGCTCAACACAGTGAATACAATACCCTTAATTGCTATCTTCATTCCCACTGAAACAGCAAGGAAAAAAACATCTCAACTCTCAATCCACTGTAACTACCTATGGCGCACAGGGATACGTGTTTTATTTTAAGTTTCAAAATTAACAAACACGGACTGAACAGTTGCACAGCAACTATGAAAATTATTCAAACATGGTACTTTGTCGCCTTCTAACATCAAATTAGAGACATAAAAAATACCCACAAGAGCTCGATTCCAATCCCCCCTGTATCCCTCTAACCCGACCCATAAACGTTACCCCCCCCCCAAAAAAAACAGCTGATGAAAATTAACTCTTTGAAGTGAGTGATCAATGGCCGCCGCCTCAGATACAATGCCTCCGCCCATCCCTGATGGTGTTCTTGACCTTCTGATGTACAAGGTCCAGAAGGTCAGCCAACCAGGCCGAGGCACAGGTTGGACCGGACGCTCCCCATCCCAGCAGATTCTCCCTTTGGCTGTCAGCGAGGCAAAGGCGAGCACTAGTCTGACACGCAAAACAGGTCACCAATGGACAGGCTCAAGATCAATGTTTCCAACCGCTGACACGGTGTTAATGAAGAAGACCCAAAGCTCACCATTTTGGACAAGACCAGAACATGTTGGTGTTGTTGGCGCGTCCATGAGAACGCCACTCGCACCTGCCCTCCACACCATCAAAGAAGCCGCTCGTCCTACGTTTCGTTAGATGAGCGCCATGAACCACCTTGAGTTGGATGATGCTGAACATCGCGCAGGTGAGGTGGAATTTACCCAACAGAGGGCCTCGTTCCACACAACATCATCTGAGATGGTCCCAGCACCTCTTCCCATTTCGCCATCACCTGATAAAGCCACGAAGATTCCAGTGAGATGGCCCGCTCAGACATGTTTAAAATCCTCCCTCCCCCCTCCAGTATTTGCTAACGTAAGATTTCCTCCAATAGGGAAGGCTGTGACTACGGACTAAATTGTGCGATTGAAAAAATTGAACTCGGTGTGACCTTGATAGTTGGAATATTGCCGAGAACTCCTCCCAACTGGCGAACCATCGATCTATAAACAGGTATCTGAAGCACGTTAACTCCTTCCAAGACCTTAAAAGTCGGATCCAAATCCGATGGCGGAAACAATAGGTTACCATTGAAAGGAGCCAATAGTGACATGGCACTGGTCTTGTAATATTGTCTGAGCTGTCTCCATATCTTCAAGGTGGAGATAAACATTGGGTTTGAAGTATATCCCGTTATACAGAGTGACAGTGGTGCCGTTACTGGGGCAGAAAGGCTCGACCTTCTCCATGAACTTGTTTCCAACCTCCCCCACACGGTGCCCGACTCTCTGTCCCACCCGAACACCTGCTCCGCCTTGGCCGCCCAGTAACATATGAGGACATTATGTATTGTTGAGCCACCCAACTGCTGGCCCCTCTGGAAGTACACCCTGTGAATTCTCGGCACTCTGCCAGCCCATATAAAGGCATTCACGAACTTGTTCACTCCATCAAAGAGCGATTTAGCAGGAAAAATTTTATTTATTTATTTCTTAATTATTTTCTCTCCTCCACCCCGCTTTTATGCAACTCCTCTCAGATGGGCTTACTTTTGCTGGAAGCGAGTGTAAAAAGAGAGAAAATAGTATATTCTCCCCCCTTTCTCTTTAACCATTTTCTTTTGGGGTTTTTTTTAAAACAGAAATATAAATCCTTTTTTGTTTTCTCTCCCCCTTCCTTTCTCCTCACTCACCCAGGAGAGAGAGAGAGAGAGAGGCTTTTGCCCGGTCCCTTTGTTCTTGCCACGTGGTGGTCGCTGCCGTTTGTGGGGGTGGGGGTGGGCCGGTGGTCGCTGCCGTTTGGGGGTGGGAGGGTGGGCCTGTCCCCGCTGCCGCACTTCGCACCCCGGTCCCCGCTGCCGCACTTCGCACCCCGCGACCTCCTGGTCGCTGCCTCCGGCTTGGACCACCCTTCGGTCCCGCACCGCTCCTGGCCTGCGTTTGGGGGGGAGGAGGGCCTGCCGCTGCCGCGCCGCTCCTGGCCTGCGTTGGGGGGGGGGGGGGGTTTCCCTTCCCTGCTCTCTGCCGCTTGCGGGAGCCCCTCTCCCTGCGATCGCTTCGCTCGCCGACCGGATAGGTGCCAAATAAATTATTATTATTTCCCATCGTCTTTCCTGCACACCAAACCTGTGTGCAGTGTGTTGTCTGTTCTGAGCTGTACAGCCACAGACTGTTCTGTCTGGTTCACCGTCACTTTCTCCTTTGATCGTTTTGTCGCTATCTGCTGTCGGAAGTTGAAACCTAAATATTGCACCCAGAAAATTGCCGCCATTGTTCTCTCAACAACATTTATTCTGTTCTGTTTGAAAAACATACCCAAGTACTTTGTGTTTGAACCTCAAGAAATCATTGACAATGTGCCGTGGTTCTGCTCTGCAAAGGCAAGTTACTATATTGAACCCGTATGGGTGGGTTACGATTGGTTAGATAGGGTCTTAACTCCATTGCCATAAATTGTGTTAATTTTGCTGTTCAATGTCCTGACCGTCAGACACATTGGAGTGATTAGTCGACTCCGGAAGGGGTTAAGGGGTCCGAGTAAGGGGGGAAATCACAGTGAACCAGAGATGGAGAGTAGAAAGAAGTCGATAATTTTACTCTTCACCATATCCAGCAGCTTAATACTTTTGTGGATGCCTTATGTTTTGTACAGCTGTAACATGGCATACAATTTTGATATTGACTTGTTTTACATCTTTGAGAAAATTGCTTATATGCTGCAGAAATTAAGTAGCTGCACGAACACTTTTATTTATGGGGTGACTCAGTCTAAGTTCAGAGAGCAGATCAAAAACACTCTCAAATATCCAATTACTCGATTAATTGGTTAATGAGAAAAAGGCCCAAAAGCAGGATTGGGACAGGCCTCAGTACTTCCAAGGACTTCCAACGGCAACAGTATTCTGTGGTGATCAACCGGTTCTCCTGCCGGTGAGCGTGATTGGTGCTGGCTGTGACGGGTGTGATGGGGGTCTAGGCTGCCTTCGGTTGGGGTGTCAGTGGGGGATTTGGGAGACACCCGTGTGTGAGGGTTTCGAGGGTTTGGATAGTGGGGGTTGGGGATTTAGTGGGTAGGGCTGGTTGTCAGCGAGTGTTTTTCTATGAAAGGCGACAACAGCTGATTGTTGATCCAGATATTTTATAATCAGGACAGCACGGCGCTTTCCACTCAGTCTGAGTTATCAGGGATAGGGAATGCTCAGCTATTTCAGTGTTTCTGCATTTTACTCCTTCCACATTCGGCCCCTCTTCAAGCAGCGTAACACAGAGCTGGTTGTATTTTGGCACTGAAGTTGTCAACAGCTTCCGAAGCCACCTGGAGATGCATGTGAATTATTCATGAGTTCCTGGCAGAGCTAAGGGCACATGAGCTAAAAGTGATAGTCTGGTCAGGCTTCAGAACAAGTGAATGGACACCGAATGATTGCGCCATCTCGCGACTCACTGGGGAACTGCAGAGGCAAAGATTTCCCACTGAGCATCATGACGACCTTTGGTTTATTTCTTTGACCAGAGATCCTGAGTGTTCCTCGCCATGAGCTACACAGGGATGGACAACAGATCCATGGGCAATTCTGTCCCGTCTGTGGCCTCGAAAATTGTTCCTGTTGGATCAGTAGAGCAGAGTAAACGGTTGTTCTGGTCCATCTTTTGTTATTGTATTTTTCGATGCCACACCTGGAATCTGTCACCTCCATTGCAATATATCCACAACAGAGCGTCAGAATTTAGTCACAGATATTACAAAAGCTCTTTCACAAAACTCTTCAATCCCGAGAGCAGATATTTGAAACGTGACAAGTTCCATAAACTCCAGAGTGCCCATTGAATCCATGGGCAAGAAAATCCAATACTGACTCAGGGATATTGGCAGCCAGTGGGCCACCGTGTACTTCCTAATGTTTAAACCCAGTTCAAAGTACCCGCCTGCATCAGAACCACCTATAGGCTGAGAAATACCAGGCTCCATGTTGGGAGTCCATGCAGAGTTTTCCTCACCCTTGGGGTGCATTCTCCATCCTGGTCAGTGGGTCAGTTTGGCTGCACCCAGAGTGACTTCTGCTGTAAACCAGTTCCCTTTCTTGCTTTCAAACTACATCAGAACATGGGCGCGGACCAGTAATTGGAGGAGACGGAGTCTTCTATTTAATGTCAAGGGAGTCACATCGCCTCTTCAGCCCTTGATCAGCACCAGCAGCAAGTTGGACCTTAAGTAGAAGAACGACATAGTTCTTATTGTTATTATGATTCTCAATAATATTTGATTTTCATGGAAATCGCAACTTTGTACATAATAACATTAATTTTATTGTGAAACTTGATATCGTGCGAACTTATTTTAATAAAATAGGCGGTGGGTTTAGTAAGGCCAAAGTTTAAGAAATCTTGCCCGAACCTGTAACGTTAAACACAATTTCGACCCGAGTCCATTAAAACTACGAATCCCGTGTTCAATCAAAACGAATATAATTCGACGGCGCGGATAAAATGTTGAATGTATCCGCTCAACATATGCTACCCGACAGTCAATGATGTATCTGGTAAATCAAGGGAAAAAAGTGCGAATCAATGCAGACAAAGTTCTATCGGATACTGACTGGTCAAGTGTGGGACTTCATAGATCAGGTAAATACATTCAATGAGACTGTGGGCAGTTGGAAATTCACTGGGCTGGTATAGAAGAGCACCAAAACAATGTGACATATTCTCTGCACTTCCCCACAAACACACACAGGACGTGTTGAGTCCAAATTCTATAGGCGGTAATTGTCCGGCTTTCAATGCTCTTCCAGGGCAGATAGAGGAAATTGTGGACTGGAGGTTCCTTTGTGTTTTCCATAACACAGCCAAATTTGCACAGGTTAGGTATGGAATGAATCCGCCTTTGCAGAGTCTAATGAAAGTATGGGTAAAGTATGGTTTTCAAAAAGTTTCAACGCCCCTCAAAATGTAAAGTGAAATTCTCAGGACAGTGAGCTACAGAGTAACGCACCCTATAGACTGCCCCCAACAAATACTCCCAGGACAGGTACATCACGGGATTAGATACAGAGTAAAGATCCCTCTACACTGTCCCCATCAGACACTCCCAGGAAAGGTAAAGCACGGGGTTAGATACATAGTAAAGCTCCCCCTGCATTGACCCCATCAAACACTCCCAGGAAAGGTACAGCACGGGGTTTGATACAGAGTAAAGCTCCCTCTACACTGTCCCCATCAAACACTCCCAGGACAGGTACAGCACGGGTTGAGATACAGAGTAAAGCTCCCTCGATACTGTCGCCATCAAACACTCCCAGGCAAGGTACAACACGGGGTCATATATAGAGTAAAGTTCCCTCTCCACTGTCCCCATCAAACACTCCCAGGACAGGTACAGCACGGGGTTAGATACAGAGTAAAGGTCATTCTACACTGTCAGCATCAAACATTCCCAGGACAGGTACAGCACGGGGTTAGATAAAGAGAAAAGCTCACTCTGCACTGTCCCCATCAAACACTCCCAGGTCAGGTACAACACGGGGTCAGATACAGAGTAAAGCTCCCTCTACACTGTCCCCATCAAACACTCCCAGGACAGGTACAGCACAGTGTTAGATACAGAGTAAAGCTCCCTCTCCGCTGTCCCCATCAAACACTCCCAGGACAGGTACAGCAAGGGGTTAGATAAAAATGATAAGGCCCCTCCATCCATATATGGGTCTTTCTCATCCATCCATTTGGGGAGGGTGACCGGGATGGAGAGAGAGAGCGGCAGGGTTCCAAAATCTATCATCAAACCGTGCACCTCCCCCAACTCCCGTCTTCCATCACTGCTCGCCCTCCCTTCTCCCTCGTGTCAGCACGCCACCACCACATGCTCATCACAGCCAACAAGATGGCAGCACAGAGAAGCGGTCCCTGGGTTCGCTGACACTGAACTGGATACCTTGCTGGACACCGTGCAGGAAAGGTGGGCTACCTTGCACCCCGGGGAAGGAAATAGGTGGCCACCCGCTGCCATACAGTGTACGTGTCACACTATACCCCGGCTCAGCCGGATCCTTCATCAGCATGCCCGGTCCTTTAATGACAGTGGCTGGCAGTACCCATGGCAGCGGTTGAGTACAATGTCTGTGCGGAGTCTGCACGTTCTCCCTATGACTGCGTCGGTTTCCTCCGGGTGCTCCGGTTCCTCCCACAGGTCCCGAAAGACGTGCTGTTGGGCGAATTGGACAGGCGCCCGTAATATGCGTCGTAATGTGGCGACTACGGGCTTTTCACAGTAACTTCATTGCAGTGCTAATGTAAGCTGACTTGTGACATATAGATTATTATGATCATGCTCCACGGCTCCCGTTCGGCATCCTTCTGCCGAAGCTGCTGTGGCCACTGCCCTTGGGTGGGCCGTGTGCTGCCCCGCTGGTGGGTGGCTAGTTGATGTTAGGGGGAACATCGGGACAACCGTTACGGTCTACATATAAACCAGAGCGGGACTAAAATTCTGGCTCGCGGGTTTGCCAGTGATGTTGTGAAGAGTTTATAGTAGTTTGGCTAGGGGCGGTGACGCAGACTAGGGACACAGTATAACATAGATAAGCAATCAGGACAGAGGGAATGCAGCGGGAGTAAGTCTGACAGGGTTAAGACAAGGCTGGATGGTCACTATTTAATGCCAGGAGTATTAAACATAAAACAGATGGGTTTGCTGTGATGGTTGATACGTGTATTATGATGTACTGGCTATCACAGACACATGTTTTTTTTTTAAATGTATTTTATTACAAACTAACATCAAAGCAAGTTACAGCAAATAAATACCCCGGGAAACATACTTTACCACAATCAACTATACTGGTGTATAGAATTTTCTCCCTTTTTCACCCCCCCCTTTCCCCCATGACGAACTGGGAAACTGCCTTGATAACTTTAAAGATAGATTTGCTTACCGGAAGGAGTTTTGAATCTACTGGTTGGAACTGGATCAGATCTTCAAAATATAAGTTAGAGGTCAGGTGATCTTCATAATAGGAGCGAGAGTTACAGGGTAGTTGTTAGTGGGAACTTTAACTTTCCAAATATTGACTGGAAGTACTATAGTTTGAGTACTATAGATGGGTCAGTTTTTTTGCAGTGTGTGCAGGAGGGTTTTGTGACACAGTATGCAGACAGGCCAACAAGGGACGAATCCACATTGGATTTGGTACTGGGTAATGAATCCGGCCAGGTGTTAGATTTAGATGTAGGAGAGCACTTTGGTGATAGTGATCACAATTCGGTTATGATTACTTTAGCGATGGGCAGGGATAGGTATATACCGCAAAGCACGAATTATAGCTGGGGGAAAGGCAATTACGATGCTATTCGGCAAAATTTAGGATGTATAGGATGGGTAAGGAAACTGTAGGGGATGGGTACAATCGAAATGTGGGGCTTTTTCAAGGAACAGCTACTTCGTGTCCTTGATAAGTATGTACCTGACAGGCAGGGAGGAAGTTGTCGAGCAAGGGCAGCACGGTAGCATTGTGGATAGCGCAATTGCTTCACAGCTCCAGGGTCCCAGGTTCGATTCCGGCTTCGGTCACTGTCTGTGCGAAGTCAGCACATCCTCCCAGTGTGTGCGCGCGTGCCCCGGTTTCCTCCCACAGTCCAAAGATGTGCAGGTTATGTGGATTGGCAATGATAAATTGCCCTTGGTGTCCAAAATTGCCCTTAGTGTTGGTTGGGTTACTGAGTTTATGGGGATCGGGTGGAGGTATGGACATTGGCTAGGGTGCTCTTTCCAATAGCTGGTGCAGACTCGATGGGCCGAATGGCCTCCTTCTGCACTGTAAATTCTATGAAACAAAAGGGAACCGTTGTTTACTAAGGAAGTTGAAGCACTTGTCGAGTAAGAAGAAGGCTTATGTCAGGATGAGACATGAAGGTTCAGTTAAGGCACTTGAGAGTTACAAGTTAGCCAGGAAGGACCTAAAGGGAGAGTTAAGTAGAGTGAGGAGAGGACGCGAAGAGCCGTTGGTGGATAGGATCAAGGAAAACCCTAAGGCTTTCTATAGGTATATGAGGAACAAACGAATGACTAGAGTAAGATTAGGGCCAATCAAGGATAGTAGTGGAAAGTTGTGTATGGAACCAGAGGAGATAGGGGAAGCGTTAAATGGAGAAAGACAATTTTGTCGAGGAGAATACTCAGGTACAGTCGACATGGCTAGATGGGATTGAGGTTCACAAGGAGGAGGTGTTAGCAATTTTGGAAAGTGTAAAAATAGATAAGTACCTGGGCCAGATGGGATTTATCATAGGATTCTCTGGGAAGCCAGAGAGGAGTTGCAGATCCTTTGTCCTTGATCTTTATGTCGTCTTTGTCGACAGGAATAGTGCCGGAAGACTGGAGGATAGCAAATGTTGACCCCTTGTTCAAGAAGGGGAGTGGAGACAACCCTGGTAATTACAGACCTGTGAGCCTTACTTCGGTTGTGGGTAAAATGTTGGAAAAGGTTATAAGAGATAGGGTTTATAATCATCTTGAAAAGAACAAGTTGATTAGCGATAGTCAACACGGTATTGTGAAGGGTAGGTCATGCCTCACAAACCTTATTGAGTTTTTTGAGAAGGTGACCAAACAGGTGGATGAGGGTAAAGCGGTTGATATGGTGTATATGGATTTCAGTAAGGCGTTTGGTAAGGTTCCCCACGGTAGGCTATTGCAGAAAATAAGGATGTATGGGATTGAAGGTGATTTAGCGGTTTGGATCAGTAATTGGCTAGCTGAAAGAAGACAGAGGGTGGTGGTTGATGGCAAATGTTCATCCTGGAGTTCAGTAACCAGTGGCGTACGTCAAGGATCTGTTTTGGGGCCACTGCTGTTTGTCAATTTTATAAATGACCTGGAAGAGGGTGTAGAAGGATGGGTTGGTAAATTTTCAGATGGCACGAAGGTCGGTGGAGTTGTGGATAGTGCTGAAGGATGTTATGGGATACAGAGGAACATTATAAGCTGCAGAGCTGGGCTGAGAGGTGGCAGATGGAGTTTAATGCGGTAAAGTGTGAAGTGGTTCACTTTGGAAGGAGTAACAGGAATGCAGAGTACTGGGCGAATGGCAAGATTCTTAATAGTGTAGAAGAAAAGAGATATCTCGGCATCCAGGTACATAAATCACTGAAAGTTGCCACCCAGGTTAATAGGGCTGTTAAGAAGGCATATGGTGTGCTAGCCTTTATCAGTAGGGGGATTGAGTTTCGGAGCCGCGAGGTCATGCTGCAGCTGTACATAACTCTGGTGCGGCCGCTCCTGGAGTCCTGGGTGAAGTTCTGGTCACCACATTATAGGAAGGATGTGGAAGCTTTGGAAAGGGTTCAGAGGAGATTTACTAGGATGTTGCCTGGTATGGAGAAAAGGTCATACGAGGAAAGGCTCAGGGACTTCAGGTTGTTTGCGTTAGAGAGGAGAAGGCTGGGAGGTGACTTAATATAGACATATAAGATAGTAAGAGGGTTAGATAGGGTGGACAATGAGAGTCTTTGTCCACGGATGGTGATGACCAACATGAGTGGACATAGCTTTTTCTTTTCATTTAGAGTACCCAATCATTTTTTCCAATTAAGGGGCAATTTAGCGTGGCCAATCCACATACGCTGCACATCTTTGGGTTGTGGGAGCGAAACCTACGCAAACACGGGGAGAATGTGCAAACCCCAGATGGACAGTGACATAGAGCCTGTATTCGTACCTGGGACCTCGGCGCCGTGGGGTAACCTACAGCGCCACCGTGCTGCCCTTGTGGACATAGCTTTAAATTGAGGGGTGGTAGATAGAGGACAGATGTCAGGGGCAGTTTATTTACTCTGAGAGTAGTAGGGGTGTGGAATGCCCTGCCTGCAACAGTAGTAAACTCGTCAAATTTAAGGGCATTTAGTGGTCACTGGATAGACATATGGATGAAAATGGAATAGTGTAGGTCAAATAGGCTTCAGATGGTTTTACAGGCCAGCGCAACATCGAAGGCCGAAGGGCCCGTACTGTGCTGTAATGCTCTATATTCTATTTGCCTCTTTGTCCGAGCAGACAAGTAGAGTCCGGTCTTCAATGCTGGAGGACTTTCTATATGCATTTCATATCTGCATTCCACAAGCTCTGTTAGGGTCTCTTCAGAGTTAACGAGGTTTAAGCTTCAAGAGACAGTGCCAACTAACTCCTTGTGTTCAGGGTCACAGGCATTGCATCAGCAATTGTAAAAGGTCCCTTGTCCAGTTTTTAAACATTAGGAATGTGGAAATCTATACATATTTCAAAGACATTTACTGGAAGAGCTTTTTGTCCATTTCCAATATGCGCTAATAAATCCACTGAGGAATTCAGGTAGAATGTCTTTACCCAGAGAATTGGGAGAATGTGGAACTCTCTTCAAATAGGAGTGGTTGAGGAAAATGGTGTTTATGTGTTTCAGTGGGATGTTGGATAAATACACGACAGTGTAAGAAACAGAAGGATGTGTTCATGGGGTTGGGGGGTGAAATTCAGAGGGCATGCGAGGAAGCTTATGCAGAAGAGAAACAGAAGGGAGAAGATGGGCCGAATTGCCTGTTTCTGTGCTGTAAACTCAATACATTTTGACATAAGACCTTTTGGGAGATTTGGAGAGTTTGAAAGGTGCTGGACATGAAAATCATGTTCTCTCAGATACTTCGAAAGTGGGATCAGTTTGGGCAGTGCCTTCGGCTGCCTGGGCTCTGGAAATCCCTTCTTAAACCTCTCTCTCTGCTGTTTTAAGATGCTGCCAAAAACCTGTTACTAATCAATTGCTGCAATCCCTCCTCATGAGAGGGACTTTGTCCTGTTTGACCATCACTTTGTGACCCCCCCCCCCCCTTGGGCTGTCCCTACCCTAATGGCACCATCTTTGTTTCTGTATCTCCCCACCCTTTATCTGCCCCTGGTGTTTAAGCTTTAATACACTGAACGCCAAAAATCTCTCAACATTTCCAGTTCTCAACTCCAGCTCCTCAAAAACCGTGTTAGGGACCTGGAGCTTGAGCTGGATGAACTTCGGATCATTCGGGAGTCAGAGGGGGTCATAGATAGGAGCTTCAGGGAAATAGTTACACCAAAGACTGGAGATAGATGGGTAACTGTAAGAGGGACTGGGAAGAAGCAGTCAGTGCAGGGACCCCCTGCGGCCGTTCCCCTGAGTAACAAGTATACCGTTTTGGATACTTGTGGGGGGGACGACTTACCAGGGGTAAGCCATGGGGTACGGGCCTCTGGCACGGAGTCTGTCCCTGTTGCTCAGAAGGGAAGGGGGGAAAGGAGTAGAACATTAGTAATTGGGGACTCAATAGTCAGGGGCACAGATAGGAGATTTTGTGGGAGCGAGAGAGTCTCACGTTTGGTATGTTGCCTCCCAGGTGCAAGGGTACGTGATGTCTCGGATCGTGTTTTCCGGGTCCTTAAGGGGGAGGGGGAGCAGCCCCAAGTCGTAGTCCACATTGGCACGAACGACATAGGTAGGAAAGGGGACAAGGATGTCAGGCAGGCCTTTAGGGAGCTAGGATGGAAGCTCAGAGCGAGAACAAACAGAGTTGCTATCTCTGGGTTGTTGCCCGTGCCACGTGATAGTGAGATGAGGATTAGGGAGAGAGAGCAATTAAACACGTGGCTACAGGGATGGTGCAGGCGGGAGGGATTCAGATTTCTGGATAACTGGGGCTCTTTCTGGGGAAGGTGGGACCTCTATAGACAGGATGGTCTACATCTGAACCTGAGGGGCACCAATATCCTGGGGGGGAGATTTGTTAGTCCTCTTTGGGGGGGTTTAAACTAATTCAGCAGGGGCATGGGAACCTGGATTGTAGTTTTAGGGTACGGGAGATTGAGAGTATAGAGGTCAGGAGCACAGATTTGACTTCGCAGGAGGGTGCCAGTGTTCAGGTAGGTGGTTTGAAGTGTGTCTACTTCAATGCCAGGAGTATACGAAATAAGGTAGGGGAACTGGCAGCATGGGTTGGTACCTGGGACTTCGATGTTGTGGCCATTTCAGAGACATGGATAGAGCAGGGACAGGAATGGTTGTTGCAGGTTCCGGGGTTTAGGTGTTTTAGTAAGCTCAGAGAAGGGGGCAAAAGAGGGGGAGGTGTGGCGCTGCTAGTCAAGGACAGTATTACAGTGGCGGAAAGGATGCTAGATGGGGACTCTTCTTCTGAGGTAGTATGGGCTGAGGTTAGAAACAGGAAAGGAGAGGTCACCCTGTTGGGAGTTTTCTATAGGCCACCTAATAGTTCTAGGGATGTAGAGGAAAGGATGGCGAAGATGATTCTGGAAAAGAGCGAAAGTAACAGGGTAGTTGTTATGGGAGACTTTAACTTTCCAAATATTGACTGGAAAAGTTATAGTTCGAGTACATTAGATGGGTCATTCTTTGTACAATGTGTGCAGGAGGGTTTCCTGGCACAATATGTTGACAGGCCAACAAGAGGCGAGGCCACATTGGATTTGGTTTTGGGTAATGAACCAGGCCAGGTGTTAGATCTGGAGGTAGGTGAGCACTTTGGAAACAGTGACCACAATTCGGTGACCTTTACGTTAGTGATGGAAAGGGATAAGTATACCCCGCAGGGCAAGAGTTATAGCTGGGGGAAGGGCAATTATGATGCCATTAGACATGACTTAGGATGTGTTGGTTGGAGAAGTAGGCTGCAAGGGTTGGGCACACTGGATATGTGGAGCTTGTTCAAGGAACAGCTATTGCATGTTCTTGATAAGTACGTACCAGTCAGGCAGGGAGGAAGGGGTCGAGCGAGGGAACCGTGGTTTACCAAAGAAGTGGAATCTCTTGTTAAGAGGAAGAATGAGGCCTATGTGAAGATGAGGCGTGAAGTTTCAGTTGGGGCGCTTGATATTTACAAGGAAGCGAGGAAGGATCTAAAGAGAGAGCTGAGACGAGCAAGGAGGGGACATGAGAAGTCTTTGGCAGGTAGGATCAAGGAAAACCCAAAAGCTTTCTATAGGTATGTCAGGAATAAAAGAATGACTAGGGTAAGAGTAGGGCCAGTCAAGGACAGTGGTGGGAAGTTGTGTGTGGAGGCTGAGGAGATAAGCGAGATACTAAATGAATACTTTTCGTCAGTATTCACTCAAGAAAAAGATAATATTGTGGAGGAGAATGCTGAGACCCAGGCTATTAGAATAGATGGCATTGAGGTGCGTAGGGAAGAAGTGTTGGCAATTCTGGACAAGGTGAAAATAGATAAGTCCCCGGGGCCGGATGGGATTTATCCTAGGATTCTCTGGGAAGCCAAGGAAGAGATTGCTGAGCCTTTGGCTTTGATTTTTAGGTCATCATTGGCTACAGGAATAGTGCCAGAGGACTGGAGGATAGCAAATGTGGTCCCTTTGTTCAAGAAGGGGAGTAGAGATAATCCCGGTAACTATAGGCCGGTGAGCCTAACGTCTGTGGTGGGTAAAGTCTTGGAGAGGATTATAAAAGATACGACTTATAATCATCTAGATAGGAATAATATGATTAGGGACAGTCAGCATGGTTTTGTGAAGGGTAGGTCATGCCTCACAAACCTTATCGAGTTCTTTGAGAAGGTGACTGAACAGGTAGACGAGGGTAGAGCAGTTGATGTGGTGTATATGGATTTCAGTAAAGCGTTTGATAAGGTTCCCCACGGTCGTCTATTGCAGAAAATACGGAGGCTGGGGATTGAGGGTGATTTAGAGATGTGGATCAGAAATTGGCTAGTTGAAAGAAGACAGAGAGTGGTAGTTGATGGGAAATGTTCAGAATGGAGTTCAGTTACGAGTGGCGTACCACAAGGATCTGTTCTGGGGCCGTTGCTGTTTGTCATTTTTATAAATGACCTAGAGGAGGGCGCAGAAGGATGGGTGAGTAAATTTGCAGACGACACTAAAGTCGGTGGAGTTGTAGACAGTGCGGAAGGATGTTGCAGGTTACAGAGGGACATAGATAAGCTGCAGAGCTGGGCTGAGAGGTGGCAAATGGAGTTTAATGTGGAGAAGTGTGAGGTGATTCATTTTGGAAAGAATAACAGAAATGCGGAATATTTGGCTAATGGTAAAATTCTTGGCAGTGTGGATGAGCAGAGGGATCTCGGTGTCCATGTACATAGATCCCTGAAAGTTGCCACCCAGGTTGATAGGGTTGTGAAGAAGGCCTATGGTGTGTTGGCCTTTATTGGTAGAGGGATTGAGTTCCGGAGCCATGAGGTCATGTTGCAGTTGTACAAAACTCTAGTACGGCCGCATTTGGAGTATTGCGTACAGTTCTGGTCGCCTCATTATAGGAAGGACATGGAAGCTTTGGAACGGGTGCAGAGGAGATTTACCAGGATGTTGCCTGGTATGGAGGGAAAATCTTATGAGGAAAGGCTGATGGACTTGAGGTTGTTTTCGTTAGAGAGAAGAAGGTTAAGAGGTGACTTAATAGAGGCATACAAAATGATCAGAGGGTTAGATAGGGTGGACAGCGAGAGCCTTCTCCCGCGGATGGAGGTGGCTAGCACGAGGGGACATAGCCTTAAATTGAGGGGTAATAGATATAGGACAGAGGTCAGAGGTGGGTTTTTTACGCAAAGAGTGGTGAGGCCGTGGAATGCCCTACCTGCAACAGTAGTGAACATGCCAACATTGAGGGCATTTAAAAATTTATTGGATAAGCATATGGATGATAAGGGCATAGTGTAGGTTAGATGGCCTTTAGATTTTTTCCATGTCGGTGCAACATCGAGGGCCGAAGGGCATGTACTGCGCTGTATCGTTCTATGTTCTATGTTCAACTGTTTCATTGATCTCCAAATTCAGCAACTGCTGGGTTTGGGAAAAGGAGGAAGGGAGATAATTCTGGATTCCACACCCCTCTGTGTGACGTGCTGATGAATGGACATGGATTGAACTTTATCATCCTGCCCGCTTTGTTCTGGATTCGCCTCTCACCAACCCTGACCAAACCCCCACCCCCCCCAACTCAACACATCACCAGACACAATAGTGGGCGAGATTTTCCATTAGCAGACTCCAAAAATCACACAATTGGACGGAGAATTAGGCTCTGACAACAAATCGCAGCAGACGCCGGTTTGATGCCAAATTGCAATTCTCCCTCACCTCAACAGCGCCGTCAATGTGGTCCAGGGCGCACACACAGTAAACACCCTTTGCAAGTCATTAGCGGGCCCAACCCGGTATTCTCTGGGGCTTCTGTCATTCTCCGCCTCCCCTGGTCTGAGTTCCCGATGGCGCGGTTCACTTGTGCTTTTAAAGATCGTGAAACCGGCGCCGTGGCTGATGAAGCAGAGAGAGGAACAAGGCGATGGAGAGGAGCGACTGCGGGCAGCTGGGCCAGCTTCCTGCCAGGCCTAGGGGGCGGGGAGAGGTCTTGACGGGGGAACACTCTGACTGCCTGGGGTGAGGCCTCCCTGGGACAGGGGACGTGTCCACGGACGTACCGTCATTACTGTGGCCATCTTGCTGCACACCCAACTTGGCCCCTGGTTCTGCAGAGTGACACCGGCAGCATTGATCCCCCTAACCGCCATATCATCCCACCCGGCCACCACTTGCTGGCAGCCCACCCAGGGCAACGCCCACATTGGCCCCGACGGGGGCCACGGTGCAAACACATTGTGTGGGCTGTGCTCGTCAACGGTACCTCTGTATCAGGCACAGATTCCAGGCCAGAGGCCCCCACGTTGCCGGCCACCAACAGGACTAGGGCTGTTGGGTTGGGAGGTTTCGGGGGCATGGGGAAGAGGGACATGCGGGGCCAGAGCCCGCAGTGTCAACCAGAGACACCATTTAGCCCGGTGAACATTTTTGGACACGGGGGTACACACAAGTGACATGTTGACTTTTCACCCCCTGCAGACAATGGATATTAGAATTCAACCAGCAATGGTGGCCTTCCTGCTGGTCGCTGCAGCCTTGGGGAATGCCCAGCGGCTGTACGAGCGGGAGCTGATCGAGGGAATGGATGAAGCTGCAGCAGTGGAGCAGTCAGCAGCAGAGCTGGCAACATCATTGCAGGCAGCAGCAGAACGGGCAGCAGCGGAGCGGGCAGCAGCAGAGCGTGCTGCAGAAGGACAGCTGGCAGCTGCCCAGTTTGGAGAGCCAGCAGCCCAACAGGCCGAGGAGAAGGAGGTGCCAAGGTGTACTCGTGTGTACCGACACTGCCTGTATTCGAGGACCTGCCAGACCGAGCATGCCGTCAAAGTCTCTGGCTCAGCAGAGAGACAGTGCGGCAAATCTGCAAAATCATGGCACACCTGGCACCATGGGGGTCTGGGAGAGGACACTTGCTCCCCGTGTCCATCGAGGTGACGGTTGCCCTGAACTTTACGAGAATGCCACCCAACGCCTGCAAATCCCTCTGTGATACATACCTGCTGCACTATGAGGTGGGAGCCCTGGGTTGGCAGTGACAGAGGGTCCGGTCCATGGGATGGAGTATGATGACAGCCTGGTCTGCGATACTCCATACTCTGCATCGTATGACAATGTCTAACTCCTGCCCACAGTAGCACCTTCCACCTGGGTGATCCCTGCAATCGAGCTCGCCAGTCCATCACATCGTGCCGTCGAATCCCTGGGGTAGTAGTGGTGGTTAAAGTTGTGGGTAGTAGGGGTTGTGGAGCCTGGGCCACCCACAGGGTCCGGCCAATCCCCCCACCCCCCGCTGTTGGAGACAGCTGTGACGGAAAATCACTGTCATCCTTCGACCCGGGGTCTCCTGTGTATCGTGTCGATGGCTGGTGTCCGAACTGCTCTCAGCGTCACTGCTCGGCTCACGCGGGCCTGGCTTTGGCACAGGTTGGGTTGCGGTGGCATTCCAGATGGACCCGACCCAGCTTCACCACGTCCTGCAAGACACAAGAAAAGACGCATGATTAGGCCGTAGCCAGGGAGGGCTTGTGTGTGGGGGTGTGGGCGTAAAGCTAGCATGGGCATCACGGTAGCATTGTGAATAGCACAATCGCTTCACATCTTCTGGGTCCCAGGTTTGATTCCGGCTTGGGTCACTACTTGTGCGGAGTCTGCACATTCTCCCCGTGTGTGCGTGGGTTTCCTCCGGGTGCTCCGGTTTCCTCCCACAGTCCAAAGATGTGCAGGTTAGGTGCATTGGCCATATTAAATTGCCCTTAGTGTCCAAAATTGCCCTTAGTGTTGGGTGGGGTTACTGGGTTATGGGGATAGGGCGGAGGTGTTGACCTTGGGAAGGATGCTCTTTCCATGAGACGGTGCAGACTTGATGGGCCGAATGGCCTCCTTCTGCACTCTAAGGGTGGTGGTGGGTTTTGGCACACGTGTCAGGGGGAATCACAAATAAGTGGGGCTCTCATTTCCTCGCCCGAGGCCGAGCTCCACCACGGCAACCTCCCATTCCTCCAGGCTACCAACCACGTCCAGGGCCCTGTGCTCACTCACGGTGAGGTGACACAGGTCTGGCGGTAACCCGCCTGTCTTTTTCTGCTCCTGGTATTTGTGTGTGGACTTCCCCTGGAGGGGTGGGTGGAGGAACTGAAAACAACAGTGTCAGACAGTCCTGCGCGTGCAGCCGAGGGGGTGCGTTGCTGCTGGCCTCAGCGGCCAGGGCACCCGGCCATGGCGGTCGGTATGGATATCGGCATGTGGGGCAGGGTGGGATCTCGCCTTCCCTCCCTGTGGTGGGGGGGGGGGGGGGGAGAGGTAGGATTACGGGTGTGAGGGATGGGTGTTACTGCCAGGGCACAGTGCTGCCTACTCACGCTGGCCGTCCTGAGGAGGTTGTGCAGTTTTATCTGGCGCTGCTGGCCCCTCCGGACCGTGCTGCCCACGGTGCTCATGGCCTCTGCCCCCTGCACCCAGGCACAGCGAACAGCGGCAGCTGACACCCTCCTTCCGGGCCGGGGTACAAGGACATCCGCCTCTCCACCACAACTTCCAGCTCGGCATCGGTAAACCTCGGGGCTGGTCTCCTCGCTGCCATCTTGTTGGTCGGGATGGTGTGTGTGGGGAGTGAAATGTGTATGTATGGCTGCAGCTTGTCAGTCATTGAGTGTGAATCATGAAACCAGTGATATATGTCACCGTTTCTCATTAGAATCGATTGTGTTCCACGTGGCGCCGGTGCTAGCCCCTTCGCAGTAATAGAATCAGTTCAGATGAGGCGCCAGTTTTTGACCTAAAAGAGCAAAAATTCTTCTGTTTTTACAAATTTAGAGTTCCCAATTTTTATTTTTATTTTCCATTTAAGGGACAGCTTAGCGTCGCAAATCCATCTGACCTGCACATCTTTGGGTTGAGGGTGTGAAGCCCATGTAGACATAGAGAGAATGTGCAAACTGCTTGCAGACTGTGCCCCGGTGCTGGGATCGAACCCGGATCCTCAGCACTGTCGGCATCAGTGCTAACCACTGCGTCAACGTGCCGCCCACGTCTACAAATTCTGTGCTGCCCATCATCACTTAGTCTCAGAAACAGAGAGGTCTGCCCATGAAATCGAAAGGAAGACTCTGGCAATATAATAATATTCACTGTATTCATACAGCCTGAGAGGGTAATTCCTCCCCTCATCGGTGCACTAAGGCTGAAAGGTATGAGACAGCGACCCTCCTCTAGTGCAGCTGCCCCGAGCTTTAGTGTGTCCCTTACCACGTAGACCCGGGCTTTGAAATGTACCAGTCTGCAAAACTCAGTCAGAGACAACACTTTTCACTGGAAGATCGACAAGTTTCGGACAGACCAAAGAATATCTTTCACTGAATTGGCCATCTTCCTGCAGTAGATGATGTTTTTCTCGGTGTGCGTTCTAGGGAACAGACCATAGACCACAGAGTCTGGGGCAGTACAGTAGCATTGTGGATAGCACAAGAGCCTCACAGCTCCAGGGTCCAAGTTCGATTCCGGCTTAGGTCACTGTCTGTGCGGAGTCTGCACATCCTCCCCGTGTGTGCGTGGGTTTCCTCCGGGTGCTCCGGTTTCCTCCCACAGTCCAAAGATGTGCAGGTTAGGTGGATTGGCCATGATAAATTGCCCTTAGTGTCCACAATTGTCCTTAGTGTTGGGTGAGGTTACTGGGTTATGGGGATAGGGTGGAGTTGTTAACCTTGGGGAGGGTGCTCTTTCCAGGAGCCGGTGCAGAGTCGATGGGCCGAATGACCTCCTTCTGCACTGTAAATTCTATGTAATCTATGAGTCCTGCATCACGGACGAGCAGCTCAGGGTGAACCTCAAAAAGAAAAACGCCTCATCACTCTGTCTCTCCATCTCTTTTTTTGCAAAGGCACATTGGATTGGAGGTGGACAACAGTCTCTCCTCCACCGCAGACTCCACCAGGGCAATGTGCGGATTGGGTGAGACTCTGGCGAACGTGCCTCAAAACACTCACTTAAAAAAACATATATTTTCTGCAATTAGACCAATTGCGTCGATTGGTCTAATTGTCCTTTGCGTCGATACGTCAAACTCAGACCTTTTGGTCACTCCAGCCAATTAAAATGCATATAAAATAGCAAGGTGTCCATCAGTTAAAAACTGATTGATTTGTGCTGACTGGTGGCAGGTTGCAGGAAGGCACCTCAGGGGTTAGTTACACAGTTGACGAGCCCGCGGTGGCTGACGGGGCGGGGGGGGGGAGGGGTAAGAGTTTAACCGGCCGCCATCCCGCTCTCCAGGATTCCAATCCGAGCGCCTCCCCCAGATTCCAAACCCAATCGCCGCCTGGCGCGCGCGGCTGGACTGAGCCTCCCGTTACCACCCGGGCCCCGTGGCGCCCCGCGCAGGCGCACCGCCTCCAATCCCAACCTTCACTTTGGAAAGCCCACCGCTACCGCGCACGGCTGGGACTGCAGTTCCCATCAGCCCCCGCGCAGGCTCACCCCTCCCAATCCCAGCCGCTGCCTCAGATTCCAAACCCAACCGCCGCCACGCAACCATCTGCCCACGCGGGCCTCCCACTGCGCAGGCGCACCGCCTCTGCTGCCTCCTGGGTAATGTAGTTCGGAGTCATTTGAAAGTTGCGATTTGGTCTGGCGTCCAATGTTGGTCAGTGAACACATGGGAGATGCGGCAATGGCTGCTGCTGCCGGGTAGGATGTCAACTAGTCGAGTTTAGCATGAGCTGGAGATTATAGTTTTGTAAAATGAGTGGCCACTCAGGTGATTGGCAGAATAATCAAGTTTGAAGATAATGATGATGTGGAGATGGCGGCGTTGGACTGGGCTGGGCACAGTGAGAAATGTTCACCAACTTCAAGTACAACAGGTTGGTTTGGAATCCCGAGCTTTCGGAGCCCAGCTCCTTCGAAAGGTGAAGATAACAAAGGCAGAGGATGAGGGTCTCAGCGCCGAAGATCCAGATATTGTTCACCCAGCCGCCAACATTAACCTGCTTAGAGACCACATACAAAATATAACATAGAATTTACAGTGCAGAAGGAGGCCTTTCGGCCCATCGAGTCCGCACCGTCCCTTGGAAAGAGCACCCTACCCAACCGCACATCTCCACCGTATCCCCATAACCCAGTAACCCCGCCCAACACTAAGGGCAATATTGGACACTAAGGGCAATTTAGCATGGGCAATCCACCTAACCTGCACATCTTTGGACTGTGGAAGGAAACTGGAGCACCCGGAGGAAACCCATGCAGACACGAGGAGAACGTGCAGACTCCGCAAAGACCCAGCCGGGAATCGAACCTGGGACCCTGGCGCTGTGAAGCAATTGTACTAACCACTGTGCTTGGTGCTGCCCACGCAGGATAATCTCACCAATCTCCAGTGTGTGTCAACGATAACTCTTCACGGTAGAGATCATGTTGCAAGACGCGGTTGCCTCGCTCAAATGCTCTTTCAGAGGGTGAGTGCAGACTCCATAGGCTGAATGGCCTCCTTCCGCACTGGAGGTGTTCTACGGTTGGCCAGAATCTCCCAGTTGCAGTGTAGGAGGAGATAGCACCATGTGGTTCACTCTTGTTCCCGCTCCTATGATCCTTGTTAATAATGATGCAGAAATGTTGGCGTTGGACTGGGGTGGGCACAAAGATGGTGACCGCTGCGAGTAACTTGGCAGCCATTATTAACAAGAAGACTTACAACACCAGGTTAAAGTCCAACACGTTTGTTTTGAATCACTCGCTTTCGGAGCGCAGCTCTTTCCTCACCTGATGAAGGAACTGCGCTCCAAAAGCTAGTGATTCGAAACAAACCTGTTGGAATTTAACCTGGTGTTCTAAGACTTCTTCTTAATAATGGCGGCAAAGTTACGCGCAGCAGTCACCATCTTTGTGAGGGGCAATGAACAAAAGGAATTTGCAAACACCGACGGCCTATGCGTACGTATCACGCCACCCGGATCCACACTGAGCATGTGGCCCCCGGGCCACTGGGATTTGCGGTCTGCACATGTAAAACTTCCTGCTAAAAGCGGCAGTTTATAACGTGGGGAGCGAGGGATGTGGAGGGTTAATTGTGACAGAATTATGTGGGAGGGGCATTAGGAGAGGGAAGAAGGAGGCGAAATGTGGAAGGAGAATGGGGAGGGATGAGGAAGGGGAATGGGGAGATGAGAGGGGGGAAATGGGCGGATGAGGGAATGGACAGGGTAATTGTGAGGAGGTGAGTCGGAATTGTAATGGAGGAGAATAGGGAAGGATGAGAGGGAGGGGTAATGGGGAAGTGTTAAGAGGATGGGAGGGAGACCTGGAAGGGGTTAATAAGAGGAATTGGAAACAGAGAGGGTTGGAAGGAGTGATAGTGAAATAAAGTGACAAGGAGAAAATCAAGAGGGATAGAGGAGGGGAAATAAGGAACACGGGAGAATAAAAAGTCCAGTGAAGTATAATAGGGGAGGATTAGAGAAGAAAATATTCAGGAGAGATTTAATAAACCTGCTATTAATTATGTCCGACATGAATAGAAGAAATGAACAGAAACTGGTTTTGGTGCCAACCAACAACTCAGATTTAGCATAATTGGCAAAAAGAACTCGGGGAGGAGCGGAGTAACATTTTCACACAGAACGGCTGCAGTGGGCACTGGAAGCAGTTTCAGTATTTGTAGAGGAATCATTATCTAGGCTATGCGATGGGTGGCACGAAGCTTGGCAACTCTTTCAATGTACACTTGGCTGAATGGCCTCTCCTGTGTTGTCAGATTCATGATTGCGCAATCACCACATTTATCAATGTGAGCACCGAATGGGAATTTCCCATGTAAACAGGTAACACTGTAATTACTGGCTGTGACCAACAGACAGCATCATATCCTCAGTGTATCCTAACCACTGCAATCCTCAGCATTTACTGGCATTGAAAACACTTCTGGGGGTGAGCAAAAATGACACGATTAACACCAACATGTTCCGGGGAATTATTTCCAGGTGTCTAGCTCGGAGCAGGGAGTTGGGCTGAGTTCACACCAGGTGAGCAGAAACATCTTTACTAACTCAATCCAGCCTCCCCCAATGAGCTACTTTTTGACGCTGTCACGAGGCACTTGTATAATGCTTGAGGAGTCCGGCTGTGCACAATTCCAACACTTTCCCGACATTGAAACAGTAACCACACACTGAAGGACAGACACCGCCTTATCTAATACGTCAGCCAAGAGCGAAACCATCTTCACTGCATCTCTTTATGTGAAGTGTAGCCGAATGTTCAGCACTCCCTCAGTACTGACACTCTGACAGCGCAGCTCTCCCTCAGTACTGACCATCTGACAATGCAGCCCTCCCTCAGTACTGACCTTCTGAAAGTACAGCACTCCCTCAGTACTGACCCTCTGACAGTGCAGTACTCCCTCAGTACTGACCCTCTGACAATGCAGCACACCCTCAGTACTGACCCTCTGAAAGTACAGCACTCCCTCAGTACTGACCCTCTGACAGTGCAGCTCTCCCTCAGTACTGACCCTCTGACAGTGCAGCACTCCCTCAGTACTGACCCTCTGACAGTGGAGCACTCCCTCAGTACTGACCCTCTGACAGTGCAGCACTCCCTCAGTACTGACCCTCTGACAATGCAGCACACCCTCAGTACTGACCCTCTGAAAGTACAGCACTCCCTCAGTACTGACCCTCTGACAGTGTAGCACTCCCTCATGTTTCGACACCCTGGGTGGGTGCAAGATCATGTCCAGCCCCATAAACCCCGGACGTAAGTGTGAAGTAAACAATCATTTGTGTATTTTCCCGAGATGTTTGATCCTTGACTGCTCCAATGAATTACTGGCAGCAGATTTGTCTGTAAAATATTTAAAAACTATTTATTATAATAAGAGAAAAGATAAGCATGTAATGAAAATAAGGAACAGGAGACTACTAATCGAACTATTCCCCAAACTCTGAAGGTCCACAACTATTTGCACCATTTGTTGCGACCATTTTCAAATGTATGCAATGTTACTTTGACTGCATTGAAGGCCCGCAAGAGGGCAAATGACGCACGTAGAGAACCTGAATATTATTGCACTGTGTGTGATGGTCATTTTGAAATGTGTGTATATTTTCAGATATTTTATAAATAAAGTATATTTTTGCCCGAAAGAACTACGATCTAGTGAGCATGTGAGAGCAACGCTCCCTCTCCATTGCAGGCAACAACTTGGTCACCAGGTGTGAGGATTTCTCATTGTTGCTGTAGGTGGTGCGGGTCTGGTTCATAACCCGATCCTGTGCCAGGGCAGTGTCAGAGGCATCTTCAAGTTCACCTGGAGATCCAAGATGGATCGTGTCCCAAAGGACACATTGTACAAACCTCCAGATAAGGGAGGGAAAATCTGAACTCAATGTCACCCTCATCCTCATGGCCACCTTTGTGTGTGGCTGGATCAAGCTGTGCAAACACCGAGGGTCACGATGAACAGTTACAGCTGTCCCTGGTGCTGTGAATGGGTCTGACCATTTTGCCGCGGAACGCTGCAAGTAGCTGGACTGGCTGTATAACCTTCCTGGTGGAAAAGTTTGTTCAGTGCAACATCTTTGACCACAAGGCGATCAAGCAGTGGTCTGCACGTAACGACCTCAAGGCCCTAAGGGAAAAGGAGGTGGTGAACTATGTTGGATAATTCCGTGAGCAGATTGTCAAAGCCACCTGGCAGGATGCCCCATCACCAGAACTTTCAAACAAACCCCAAGACCCAGCTTGGTTGCTGATGAGAAGGGCGGCCTTGTTTCTGAAATCAGGAACAAAGCAGCATACAGATGATTTCTTGAAGTATGGGTTCATTAATTGTGGCACAGGAAATCAGGATGCAAAGCCCATGTGTGTTATACACAGGAAGTACTGGCAAATGAAAGATTAAAACACTCAAAACTTCATAGGGATTTCAAGACTGAACATGGCGAGTTCGAGGACAAACCTCTTGATCTCTTTCAATGGATGCAGTGAGATCTTAAGACGTCAGCTGAAGTCATTATTAGTATTATTGAATTGAATAACAAAGCAAGTGAGGATGTGAGGACGGAGCAGGCTCAACTGTCACATTAAAGGTGAGCGAAAAGGTCGTCCGGCGTGGATTGCGAAGGCTAGGAGGTTCGTAAATATGGGTCCCTGTCAAGAAAGTTTGAAGAACATTGGTTTACAGCAATCTCTTCTTGCTGGACTCTCTCTGCGTCTCTCACACATCTTCAGCAATCTCCCTCGATGTTTGTATCTCCCCGCACACATATATACTGACTCACCTGCAGCATTCTCCCTCTGCTGGACTCTCTGTATCTCACACACACTGTCATCTCCAACAATCAGGCTCTGATGGACTCTCTGTATCACAAACACACACACATATATATACAGTCTCACCTTTGGCGATCTCCCTCTGCTGGACTATCGCAATATCTCATAGACACACAGTCTTCCCATCAGCAATCGCCATATATTAATATATTTCAATTGCTTACTGACCCCATAAGACCTAATTACAATGGGCAGCACTGTGGCGAGCACTGATATCTCACAGCGCCAGGGACCCGGGTTCAATTCCTGCCTTAGGTGACTGTCTAATTGGTGTTAGCACTTTCTCCTTGTATCTGTGTGGGTTTCCTCCAGCTCCCACAGTGCAAAGATGTGGAGGTTAGGTGGATTGGCCATGCTGAATTATCCCTTACTGCCCAAAAGGTTAGCTGTGATTACTGGTATAGGGTGAAGGTGTGGGCTTAAGTAGAGAATTGGTTACAGACTTGATGGGCTGATTGGCCTCCGTCTGCCCTGCAGGAATTGTATAATTCTATTTTATAATTTGTTTTCTTTCATTCTTCAGAATACGTCTTGCAATGTCTGAATCAATTGTGAGAATTTGGGTATAACCTTTGGTCAGAATTGTTATGTTTTACTTTCACTCCCACAGATCTGAAATAACAGGCAGTGTGAACCTGCTCTGGGCAAGAGCTGGCGGGGGTAGACAGACATTTCAAAGCATCTTTCGGAATTAAGTCCCTGGGCAGCAATGCGAATTGAGATTTGAGAATGGCGCGATGAACACATGTCATTATTGCCGAAGGAATACTGAAATGTTTAGGAATGTAATATTTGAGTCAAGCCAGTGAAGGTCATTGTTTAAGGAGTGTGGCAAAGCCAGATAGCCCGAGCGTAATTACGACCCTGGGTTACTGTCTGTGTGGAGTTTGCACCTTCCCCGTGTCTGCATTGATTTTCTCCATGTGCTCCGGTTTCCTCCCACAGCCCAAAGACGGGCAGTTTAGTTGGATTGGCCATGATAAATTACCCCATAACGTCCGTTGCTGTATTATGGGGACAGGGCCGGGGTGTGGGTCGAGGTCGGATCCTCTTTACCAGTGTCGGTGCATACTCGATGGGCCGAATGGCCTCCTTCTGCACTGTGGAGATTCTATGTTTCTATTACATATATTGCGCGGTTATTTCGAGATTCTCAAACCTTATTGATCTGTAGCCCTTGTAAGTATTTGAAAATGTTCTTTCTCATCGTCTAGTCAAACCTCGTTCACGTATTTCCAATTTTTGAAAATCCATTGTTTTCAAATACGATTTTCTGACCGATGTTTTATCAATAGAATTCAATCCTTGCAACCCAGCCTTTTGTTTTCAAATGTTAGTTCATTGTATTATTGTTTTAAAGAGTTTAGAAACATGCAGTTCCGTCGATGCACGGTGTCATGTATTATGTAGTGAAGTATTCCCTAGTCTAGTGTCATATCGTGAAGTAGTCTGTCGTGAAGTATGAAGTAAAGTATTCTGTAGGGAAGTATTTGGTCAAACATTCTGTAGTAGAGCGTTATCTGGTAAAGTATTCCGCAGTGAAGTATGTAGTACATCATTCTGTAGTATAGTGTTATGTAGTAAAGTATTCTGTAGTATATTGGTTAGCCCTGTTGCTTCACAGCACCAAGGTCTCATGTTCGATTCCCGCCTTAGATTGCAGAGGGGAATGAGACAGGGCTGTCCGTTTTCCCGCCGCTGGCTGTTTGCGCTGGTGATTGATCCCTTGGCCAAGTTCCTCACGTGGTCTGCGCAGTGGCAGGGGATTGTGATGGGGAGCAGGGAGCATCGGGCGTCGTTTACGCGGACGACCTGTTGTTGTCTGTGCCAGACTCCATGTAGAGTATGGGTAGAACCATGAGAATATTGTAGAGGTTTGGGGATTTCTCTGGATATAATTTAAATTTCGGCAACAGTGAGGAGTTTCCGGTGAACATGGCGGGGAGGGGGTTCAACTGGGATATGTTGCCGTTCAAGGCAGCAAGGCACAGGTTTAGGGATTTGGGGATTCAGGTGACGAGGGAATGGGCTACAATGCACAGGTGGAATTTGACAACTTTGGAGGAGATTAGGGCAGATTTTAAGAGATGGGATACGTTGCACCTGACACTGGCAGGGAGGGTGCAGATGGTAAAGATAAATATGCTGGCAAGGTTCACGTTTGTTTTCCAGACTCTCTTGAACTGTCTTCTGGAAGTTGGAGACAGTAATCCGGAGTTCATATGGGCAGGGAGGTGCCAAGTGCAGAGATGGCCCTGTTACAGATGCAGAGATATAAAGGGGGATGGCATTACCAACTAATGTGGAGAATGTGAGGCAATGGGGAACAGGTGGAGTGGTTCAAGATGGAGGAGGATTCCATGTTTGGGATACAGTCTGACGATTATGGTGTCATGCTCTGCTGCCGTTATCTCCGGTGAACGTATACGTGGTACCCGGTGCTTCATGTTGACGGTCTGGTTGTGGAGTCAGCCGAGGATACATTTTAATTTGAAGTGCATGTCGGTGTTGACAGCCGTGTGTGGGAGACACGGGCGAGATAGATGGAATGTACGGGAAATGGAGGGATGCAAGGCTGGTGAGTGTGAGGTACATGTACTCAGAAGAGAAGTTTGCAGTGCTGGATAATTTGTGGGAGAGGTTTGAGTTACCGAGGGAAAGTCCATTCAGACATATGCAGTTGTGGGACTTGTGCGAATATAGTGGAGGGTTTTTCCCAGATTGCCGGACTACTCCTTTTTGGAGCAACTGCTGCTCCCAGACAAGTTGGAAGATGATAGGGTTTGGCATATAAACAGTGGTTGGGGGAGCGGGTGGCGTGGGGAGGGGAGCGCAAGAGGTGACGATCAAGAACAAATGGGAGGAGGAGTTGGGGGGGGGACTTGTCTGGGGACTGTGGTGCGAGGCGATGTGGCGGGTGAATTCTACATCCTCCTGGATGAGGATGAGCTTGATTCAGTTCAAGGTGGTGCAAAGCGGTGACTGATGATTGACAGAAGAGAGTGCCAGGTTGTGCACATCATACCCACATGTTCTGGGATTTCTTGAAGTTAGAGAGATTCTGGGAAGTGAAGTTTGGGATACTATTTAAGATTGTGGGAGTGGAGATCAGGCCGGAGCCAATGGTGACAATGTTTGCGGTGTCGAACGTACCGGAGCTTCTGGAGGTGAAGGGCACCTTGTCTGACTTTCTTCGGTAGGAGAAGATTAGATTTAGATTGAGGGGGTCAGAGGAGGGGCTTCATGACGATATATGAGGAACTGTTTGTTGTGGGGGGTGGGGGCGTAAGGGTAGGGCTGGAAGCGGGACGGGAAGGTCAGGACTTAAAAAGGGGGAAATTGTCCATACTGCGGACTGTGATTTGGTGGAGTGTGTACTGTATATGTTGCTGTTTTAAACATGTTTGGAATGAAGTGCATAAAAACAAAAGATCAGAGCTGAACTATTTTACCAAAATGCCTGATGCCTTAGCTCCAGGCAGAAATGACATAATCTTTCCAAGCTGAAATACAATGAACACCACAGCAAATCCCATTACTCCAAACAAAATTTAACGTCCAAACGTTTACATTTGATTCGTCACCCCCACCTTTCAAACCAGGATTATTTTGAAAGGAAGACTGCAGCAGTCACACACACACTAAGCCAGACCTTTAATGCTTACTGCACGTAAGTACCCGTAATCCATCCAACATCCCTATATTCATCACAATACTAAATCTGGACAGTGTTAAGTTAGCAAAGGGAAATCATACCCTTTCTTTTGAGGCCTCGGGACAATTAGCGACCCCGACCCGTAATTATTCATTTTCATTCCTTTGGAGATTACCAAAGAGTAATTGGAAGACGTGAGTTGCAAAGCATGCAGGATTTGCAGCATTTGACATGATCTTGTAGGCCGCAGTATTTATATGGATTAGTCCAGTTCGGTTTCTTATAACTGCCAGGATTTAGTGATGGTCATCGCAATCGAATGTCAAGGGGCGATGTTTGGATTCTCTCTTAGTTCAAGATGCTCATTGCCTGGCACTTGTGTGGCACGAATGTTATTTGCAAATTGTCAGCCCAAATCTGGATATTGTCCAGGACTTGATGTATTTGCACGTCGACTGCATCAGTGTCTGATACGTCGTGAATGGTGCTGGACATTGTGCAGTCATCAGTAAACATCCCCACTGCTGACATTTTATTGGAAGTAAGGTCATTGATGAAGGAGCTAATGATTGTTGGGCCGAGGACACGACCCTGAGGAGCTCCTGCGGTAAATTCCTGGGACAGAGATGACGACCTCCAACAACAGGAAACATCTTACTTTCTGCTCGTTATGACTCGAGCAGTGTAGAGGTTGCACTCTGAATCCCATTGACCCCAGTTTAGCTGGGTCTCCTTGAGACTATTGTCGATGAAATGCAGTCTTGGTGTCATGGGCAAATGCGCTCACCTCACCTTTGATATGCAGCTCTTTTGTTCGTGTTTTAACCAAGGCTGGAATGAGATCAGCAGCTGAGTGACCCTGGTGGAACCAAAACTGATCATCAGTGAGCAGTTTATTGCCACTTAAATGCTGCTTAATGGCACGTTTCACGACCCCTTCAACATCTTTGCTAATGATGGAGAGTAGACTGAAAAGGCCGTAAGAAGGCTGGTTGGATTTGTCCTGTTTCGTGTTCAGGCCACACCTCGGAAATTTTCCACATTGCCAGCTAGATGTCAGTGTTGTGGCTGAACTGGAACAGCTTGGCTAGGGGGTGGGCAAGTTCTGGAGCCCAAGTCGTGCGTACTATTCCGTGATATTGACAGGATGCCTGGTGTTTGCGGTATCCAGCACCTACAGCTGTTACTTCATTTCACGTGAGATGCATCAAATAGTCTGAAGATTGGCATCTGTGATGCTGGGAATCTCTGGAAGAGACCGAGATGGATCATCCACTCATCACTTCCGTCTGAACATTCGTGCAAAAAATCCGACCTACTCTTTTGCACAGATGTGCTGGGATCCACCATCACTGAGGATGTGGATATTCGTGGTGCTTCCGTCCCCAGTGACTTGTTTACTTCTCCACCACCATTCACGGCTGGATGGGACAGGGCTGCAGAGCTTATATCTGATCCGTTCGTTGTGGGATTGCTTTTCTCTGTCTGTCACATGCTGCTTATGTTGTTTCACATGCAAATTATCTGTTGTAGCTTCAGGTTGACACCTATTCCTTTTGGTATATCTGGAGCTGCACTGAGCATGCCCTCTTGTACTCTTCATTGATTCAGGTCTAATCCCCTCACTTGGTGGTAATTATAGAGTTGGGGCTGTGGCAGTCCATGAGGTTTGACTGTGGCTGAGTACAGTTCTACTGCTACCGAAGTGCCTCACAGATGCCAAGTCCTGAGCTGCTGGATGTCTTCTGAATCTATCCATTGAGCAGGATGGTGGTGCTGTTCGCAGGAATGAATGCAGAACAATCCTACAATCGGGGATGCTTGAACATCAAATGGATTATGACGCTATCGGGGAATAGTAAGCTGGGAATACCAAGCGTCTGTCCACTGGATATGTGAAATCATGAACATTTTACACAGTTATGGAAACAGCGCCACAGCCCATGTCGACTGTGTGCAATGCAATAACAATTATTGGTTGCCAGGCAGCATGGAGCTGAGTGATCTGATCAACAACAGGCGGAGGCCCCCTTATCGACTGTCCTTGGGTTCTGTGGTTCTGTGCGACCAGCAACATTCCTCAGAGACAGCTGCTGATAAGCGATGTTCCGCTGAATAAGCCATTCCCATGTATGTCCCTGGGAACTAACAAGTTTTCACAAATGGTCAAGTCCGTTAGCCATACACCCCATGATGCCTCACTAACTGCTCTGTTTCACTTTGAAGCCGGTATTAGGATGAAAAGGGATTGTTAGTGTGTATTATGGTATGTGTGTTAGTAAGTGTGTATAATTATATTTAGTGTGTGTGCATTGTTACTGTGTGTTTGTGAGCAGTGTGTGTCTATAGGTTGTGCATAGATAATCCCTCCTGCAGGGATGGATGGATGGACGATCAGATGACTTGCCTGTGTTGATGGCTCATTGAGGTTTTGAATCCTCCAGGCCCTTTCTTTTCCTTCCTCCGGTGGTCCCCTCCTGCTCTGTAGATTGGATCATTGAGCTGCTTTCAATGTTATCGTTTATTAATCAAATTAATAATTGATGTAACTGGATATTTCACCGCGCTCTTTAACTGGTCTCTGAATTGGGACTGAGTCACCACATAAATAAATGTGTTTGTGCAGCAACTTAAATCCCGCAGCATATATGCAATTTTTGCAAAGTTATAGTAAGAATCATCATCTAACCCATCTGCAGCACCAAAGAAATATAAAAGGTACACCAACCACAGAAGTATAAAGCTGCCGGATATGCTGAAGAGTAAAACAATAAACTTCTTTCTGCTCTCCATCTCTGGGTCACTCTGATTCTCTCCCTTGCTCTGGCCCCTCAGTCCCTTACGGACTCGACTAGTCACTAAAATGTGTCTGACTGTCAGAACGTTAAGCAATAGAATTAACCCGAATGGTATCAATGGGGTTAAAGCCTTTTCAAACTTTCTGAATCCAATCCATCTCGGGTCAGTAAAATAGCTTTGTTTATTAGAACATTCCATTGGTACATTGTCGACGATCTTCCTAGGTTTAAATCTGAAGTACATTGGAATGTTCTTTAAACAGAGCAAAATCCCGGTTGTTGCTAGAATCACGGCCGAAGTTTTCTTGGTGCAATATTTATATTTCAGCTTCTGCCAACAAATGGCAACAAATCGATCAAAAGTGAAAGCGACGGTGAACCAGACAGAACAATCTAAGGCTGCACGGATAAGAACATATTGAACACGACACACAGGAGTGATGTACAGGAAATTGAATTCGAAATAATAATCATTGATTCGCCTGGTGATAACCTCAGTAATAATGACCAGGAGATCCGCAGCCGACATTGCCACCAGGTATCGAGTGGTGCAGGTGGAGAGGCCACAGTTTCCACGGGACAGGATCACGATTGCCATTCCGTTAACTGAAGGATGAAGAAGGAAGAATAGAGTAGAAATTACTGACAGTAATTCTCCGTTTCTGAGCAGAGGCATCATGGAATTTAACATCAATAAATTGTGGGTGAGGATCGGCTCGGAGGTTACTCAATCTCAACCATTTCCTCAGCTACCATCCAAAACGCAATTTCCAGTTACCCCCGCAACCAAACATTCAAAATCAACTCATTCTCAGAACCATCCTTGGGGAAGGAGATTAATCAGCACCATAAAGTTCTGTCATCAACTCTACTTGGAATAAGAGTTAGATGATTCCCCACACTGAATACAATTGTACAATGACAGAATGTCCAGGAAATGCATGTCACTGCAGCCGGGTGTTGACTCCAGTTAATTACCCACACTCGGGGCAATGTTATATTGACAAGTACCAAACATGGTCACCGGGGTCAGGTCTTCCACTTCAGTTCGTCACATACACTCTGTATAACATATGTTAACGGATAACCTTGGTGAGACCAAATTTTTCGGTTTAATGTTTGATTTAACAGGTTACCACATTGTGCTAAATGCAACACCTTTATCACACAGAGTGTCGTCGAGCTACAAAATGTGTATACGGTATATAATTGCAGAGATAATCCAGGAAATGTAATGAATTCTCTTTACTGTTCGGACGTATGAATGAATATGTACTTTGTACCTGATACCTTTCTGACAACGTCCCAGGCATCACTACCACTATCCCTGGATATGTCCTGTCTCACAAGCATGACGGACCCGGGAGAGGTGGCAGCACAGTGGTATATGTTCGGGAGGGAGTATCCCTGGGACTCTTCAACGTCGACTCTCTAACCCATGAAGTTTCATTGGCTTCAGGTTAAAGATGGGCAAAAATACTTCCTGCTGATTTCCACGTTCCAATCACTATCAGCTGATGAATCAGTACAGCTTCATGTTGAACACCACTTGGAGGAAGCACTGAGGGCGGTAAAGAAACAGGATATGCTCTGAGTGGGGTCCTTCCATTTCCAACATCAAGAGTGGCTCGATAGTAGCACCACAGACCGAGCTGGCCGGGTCCAAAAAAAACATAGCTGTGGACTGGGATTGCAGCAGGTAGTAAGGGGTCAAACAAGAGGGAAAACATACCTGACCCCATCCTCACCAATCTGCATGCTGCAGATGTATCTGTCTGCAGCAGTATTGGTAGAAATTACCACTGCACAGTCCTTGTGGAGACAAAGTCCCATCTTCACATTGAGGATACCCTGCTTCATGATCCGTGGCATTACCACCGTGCTAAATGGGATAGACTTCAAACAGACCATGCAACGCCAAGACAGGGCATCCATGAGGCGCTGTGTTTAAAAGCCAGCGATTTAGCCTGTGAGCTAAACCAGCCCCTACATCAGTAGAATTGCATTCAGCCACAATTTACAAACCGATGGCCAGGCATATCTCGCACGGTACCATTACCAGCAAGACAGGAGATCAACCCTGGTTCAATTAAGAATGCAGGAGAGCATGTCAGAAGCAACATTAGACATTTCGAAAGCTGAGGTGTCAACTTGGTGAAGGTAATACACAGGTTCAATGGTGTCCCAAACAGTATAAGCAGCAAATAATAGACCGCTCAGCGATTCCCCAATAAACCCATTGGCACAAAGCTCTGTTGTCCGGCCACATTCAGCCGTGAAGGGAGAGGCTCCACAAATATGTGCATTCTCAATGATGTACGAGACCAGCACACATATACAAATGACAATGTTGACGCATTTGCAACAATCTTCAGACAGAAGTGCCAAGTGGATGATCCATCTCGGTCTTCTCCGGTGGTCCCCAGCATCACAGATGTCAGTCTTTAGGCAATACGATTCACTCCACGTGATATCAAGTAATGGCTGAAGGCACTGGATGCTGCAAAGGCTATGGGCCCTGACAATATCCCCTCAATAGTACTGAAGACTTGTGCTCCAGGAATTGCCGAGCCCCGCGCCAAGCTGTTTCAATACAGCTACAGTACTGGCATCTATCCAGCAAGGTGATACATTGTCCAGGTGTGTCTGTGCCAAGAAACAGGCAAATGCAACCCAGCCAATTACAGCCCTTTAATATATTTTCCATCATCAACACATTACTGGAAGGAGACATCAACAGTGTTATCAAGCGGCACTTACTCAGCAATAATCTGCTCACGGATGCCTCGTTTGGGTTCCGCAGTGTCACTCAGCTCCTGACCTCATTACAGCCTTGGTTCAAACATGGAGAAAAGAGCTGAATGCCACAGGTGATAGACACTGCCGTAGACATCAAGCAGCATTTTACCGAGTATGACATCAAAGAGCCTAGATAAACAGGAGTGAATGAGTATCAGGGGGAAAACACTCCGCTGGTTGGTGTCATACCTGGCATAAAAGAAAATGTTTGTGGTGGTCGGAGTTTAATCCTCTCTGCTCCAGGACATCACTGCAGGAGATCCTCAGGGTATTATTGTAGAAACCAGGTATATATATTACACCTAATATAGGTAAAAGATAGTTGTTTAGCGTAAATCTTAAGCCCCAGTTTTAAATTAAGGATTAAAAACAAATATTCTGCAAGTTCATTTGCAAGACAGCATGACACAGCAATAATCAATTTCCCGAACACAACGTTTAAACACATAGTTTAAAAGAAACACAGAAGTATGATAAAACAAGCACTTTTCACTTCATTTCTCCAAGGACAAGGGCTGAAACCAGGGACACGAGGTGACGAGAGCTCCGTAAGATGAAGGCGCTATTGTTATAATAGCTAAGCCAGCAGAAAACCAGCTTTTGCTGGCCTTGATAAAGCACAATATCGCATTTTGTAACATACAGAAGTATGCAGATACGAAACAATTAGAAGTATTTTTGCCTATTAAAGATGGACGGTTTGCCGTCAAATCAGATGTGCTTGAGTCTAACCCAAACCAATTAGGATTATATTGTGGTGTGATTAGTTGGTTTAAGACAGATATGAAACAGTATAGCTGTAAGTTTCGTTCGGCCATTTTTAGTTGGTGGTGTTGGTTTGAAGCTGATGATGAGCTGGATTTATATTTCTCTTTTTGAATCATCTACACTTTGATCTGAACTATTCACTGTCTCCCTGTACGCATATTTCAATTTCGGACTTTGACATTTAAAATTATTGTCGAGCAAGTAAAATTTTATCTGTGATTGTTTTGAAAGTTCGATTGTCTACAAATTGCCCCTTTGTGAGCCATATGATAGCTAGACTTTAAAATGAATCAATAGAAGACGAATAAACAATTCTTATTTGCACCTAACAAGTTTTAACTCAAATCTCTACTGAGTTCCTGTCATCGCAAAGTGCTGCTGGTAACCGAATGGTTAAATCCATCAAGTGTCCTTCGGCCGAACAATCTTCAGATTCTTCATCAATAACCTCACTTACATCGTAAGGTTAGAAGTGGAAATGTTTACAGATGACTTCACAATGTTCATCACAATTCCAGACTGCTCAACTAGCGTAGCACTTCATGTCCAAACGCAGAAAGAACTGGACAATATCCAGCTTGGGCCTGACAAGTGACAAGCAACATTCGTGGCCACACAAGTGCCAGCAATGGCCATCTCCTCCAGGAGAGGATCTAACCACCAGCCTCCTGACACTGAATGGTATTACTATCGCTCATTACGGCACTAATAAACATCCCGGGGGTGACCATTGATCAGAAATTGACTGAACCAGCCATACTAATACTGTGGATACCAGGGCAGGTCAAAGAGTAGGAATCACGACGGCCAGCAAACTCACCTCCTGCTCCCCCCCCCCCCCCACAAGTTGCTCCACCATGGCACAAGTCAGGAGTGTGATGGAGGTCTCTCCACTTGCCTGGATGAGTGCAAGCTCCAACAACACTCATGAAGCTCAACACCATCCAGGGCAAAGCAGCCTGCTTGATTTCTCCCCATTCCACAAATACACAAACCCTTCACCACCGACGAACAGTGGCCGCCGTGTGTACCATCTACAAGATTCACTGCAGTAACTCACTAAGGCTCCTTAGACAGCACCTTCCAAACCCACGACCACTATCATCTAGTGCAGATTCAAGAAAACTAGATTCATGGAAACCCCACGACCTGGAGGTTCCTCTCCAAGTCACTCACCATCCTGACTTGGAAATATATCGCCGTTCCTTCAATCTCCCTGGGGAGACGTCCTGGAACTCCCTCCCTAACAGCACGGTGAATGTACCGACACCTACCTCAAGGACTGCAGCGGTTCAAGAAGGCAACTCACCACCACCTTCTGAAGGGAAACCAGGGATGGGCAAAAAGTGCTGGTCTAACCAGCGACACCCACATCCTGTAAATGAATAAAATAAATAATATTCCGATTGAATGTAACATGATCATCCACCGAATAATACCACAAGCAACCTGATGCATAGATTTACTCAGGATAATGGACTTTCAACACTTACCAGGAACACCAACTATGGCAAGGATCATATAGAATATTTTCCTGACCCATTGAATTGGTCGATGCATTTTCTGTGTGAAGTGAATCCGTTCCTTGATCCAGCAGACAATGTTTCTGAAGTAAGATGTGAGGTGATACTTTCCCAAAACACTAACTTTATACATTCGAGATTCTCCATAGAGGGAGTGACGTTGCAATATTATTTAAATTGATGTTTTTCTTAAACTTTAGACAATCAAATTACAATACCTTGCGTTAATTCCCAGTTGTGAATAGGCGAGGCTCTGAGACTTAATTAAACAACAACCTACCTCATAAACTGCTCAAGTATGATTACATTAAACATTACATTATAATTGGAAGCTGTGTTAAACAGCGGTAGAAATGTTCCTTGGTCTCATATTGTTTCAGAGATGACATTCACTCTGACTGACCATTCACAAATTAAATAATTAATGTCAGAGTGTTCCTTCAGATACTCTATACTCTGGAATGTGACTGTGCAATTTAGCTGGGGCAATTCGATTCAATAATTAATTGAATGAAAATCGCACAGAATGATTATCAATCTGCAGTTGGTCATTTCGGGTCAAATAGCTGCAAGATCAGCTCAGCTAATCTCAAAGCCTCGTCTCCTCGTCATTGTTCTGCAAATCCCCTCTCCTTTCACTTCTTCAATTTGCTTCTGATTTGAATCTGGCTTCGCCACTCTCTCCGAATGCGCATTTCAGATACTAACCATGTGCCCTGTTAAACTGTGTTTCGCTCATTCAGCCGTTGATTCTATGGCCAATCACATTAACCCTGTGTCCTTTGTTCTCGACAAGCCTGCCTTTGTGAATATCTCTCTGTACCGTTAAACCCATCACTATTCTGAAGAGCTCTGTCAAATCTCATCTCAACATTCTCTTTTCGACGGAGAACAATTCCAGTTACTTTAATCCCGACACGTGACTGAGGGTCAGCTGTCCAGGAAATTTCTCTGAATCAATATCGACACTGTTTTAAAACCCTCGCATAGTCCCTCAATATCGAGTCCAGAATTAGCCAAACTGTTCAATCTGTCTCTATCTCTCCTCGGCTCAGAGCAACATAGGTTCCAGATGCCACCTCTTTATACGTAGAAACATACAAAGAAAATACAAAAGCGTGAGGCCATTCGGCCCTTCGTGCCTGCTCCGCCATTCATTGTGATCATGACTGATCATCAAGTTCAATATCCTGATCCTGCCTTCCCTCCATACCCCTTGATCCCTTAAGCCCCAAGAGTCATACCTAATTCCTTCTTGGAATTACATAACGTCTTGGCCTCAACTACTTCTGTGGTAGTGAGGTTCCACAGATTCACCAGTCTCTGGGTGAAGACAACGCTCGTTAGCTCAGACCTAAAATGTTTACCCCTCATCCTCAAAATATGACTCCTAGTGCTGGACTACCCTGTTTAGCTCAGGGCTAAATCCCTGGCTTTGGAAGCAGACCAAGCAGGCCAGCAGCATGGTTCAATTCCCGTAACAGCCTCCCAGAACAGGCGCCGGAATGTGGCGATTAGGGGCTTTTCACATTAACTTCATTGAAGCCTACTCGTGACAATAAGCGATTTTCAGTTTCCATCGGGAACATTCTATCTGAATCCATACCTGTCTATTCGATACATTGATGATTGGATTTGTGTCAATTTCCCCATTGACACTGAGCCTGAAAATGGAACAGTGAGTTCAATTTATTTGGCTCCGCTGCTTGCACCCAGTCAATCTTTGAATCTTCACTTCACTACTTTGCCTCCAATTCAGTGGATCGACTGTGCAGAAAAAGGGGCAGCACGGTAGCATGATGGTTAGCATAAATGCTTCACAGCTCCAGGGTCCCAGGTTCAGTTCCCGCCTGGGTCACTGTCTGTGCGGAGTCTGCACGTCCTCCCCGTGTGTGCGTTGGTTTCCTCCTGGTGCTCCGGTTTCCTTCCACAGTCCAAAGATGTGCAGGTTAGGAGGATTGGCAATGATAAATTGCCCGTAGTGTCCCAAAAGTAAGGTTAAAGCGGGGGGGGGGGGTTGTTGGGTTACGGGTATAGGGTGGATATGTGTGTTTGAGTAGGGTGATCATTGCTCGGCACAACATCGAGGGCCGAAGGGCCTGTTCTGTGCTGTACTGTTCTCTGTTCTATGTTCCAAATATTTACTGGAATTCCAACATCCAACTTTTTTAGAAAAAATATTTTTGTTGAAGGCATTTTTCATATTTACAAAAAGACAAACGACAAACCTGGGCAATAGTTCAGCAAACAACTCACTCTCACCGTCTACCCACACCTCCACCACCACACTTCAAACCTCACCCCTCCGTCACACCAAACCGGCCTCATTCTTTTGCTTTCCCCATAAACAAAACAAAACGTCCATCTACCCCCCCTACCCGTCCTCCCCCGCCTCCGCTGACACATCCATTCACTTTAAAGAAGTGAATAAACTGCTTCCACCTTAGTGTCAACTCCTCTTCCACTCCACGTGTGGCGATCTGAACTCTTTCCAGGTGCAAAGATTCTGCCAGCTCCATGACCCAACCCATCGCCTTTGGCGGCTCCCAGTCCCCGCAACTCAACAAAATCTGTCTCCGGGCTATCGCGGAGGCAAAGGCCTAGACACCGACCTCTCTCCCCATCTGAACTGCCGCATCTTCTGACATTCCGATTATCGCCAGCTCCGGACTCGGAGCCACCCCGATGTTCAGTATTTCGGACATTACATCTGGTAACCCTATCCAAAAGCCCCTCAAACTCGAATACATCCTAAACATATGGAAAAGATTCACCACTCCTCTCGCCTCAAAATACCGCCCGCACCCATCTTCCACCGGCGAAAGAACCGGCTCTGCCTCTAGACCATCATGCGTGCTCTGTCCACCACCTTAAATGGGATGAGGCTTAACCTCACAATCAACGAGGAAGCATTCACCCTCCACAGGGATTCCTTCCACACCACAGACCCCAACTCCATCCCAACTCTTCCTCCCACTCGTGCCTGACCTCCTCCCTATCCATCAGCTCTCCACATATATCCAGCATCACCCCTTACCAGTGTCATCCCCGGACAGCGTCTTGTCTTGCAGTACTGGAGGTAACAGCTGCACAAAGGACGGAACCCCTTAATAACAAAGTCCCTCACATGCAAGTACCTGAACCTCGTTCCCTTCGGGGTGAGACATCTCCTCATCTCCTCCAGGCCGGCAAACCTTCCTCTCATCAACAAATCCCTGATGTACTCTGTCCCCACCTGCCACCGCCTCCGGAACCTCGCGTCCAGCCCCCCTCTCGCCCACAGAGGCATGTCTTCCAGTTGCCGACACTGGTTCCAAACCCACAACACCGATACCAGCTCCGAAATCATGGAGTGTCGGAGAGACAAGAACGACAGGGGTGCCGGCAACAGTGCACTCAAACTGGTCTCCCCCCGGGACCTTTCCTGCCCACACCAACCTCAACACTGCCCTCAAACAGGTCTCCCCTGGGACCTTTCCTGCCCACACCAACCTCAAACTCATCCCATTCACCAGTCTAGGAACATAATGGGGAAGTTGTGAAGGGTGAACACAAACTTGGGCAGCACCGGCATTTTCACCGTCTGTATTCGTCCTGCCAAAGTCAAGGGCAACACATTCCACCTCTTGAAGTCCGCCTCCATCCCTCCAACAATTGTGCCAAGTTTATCTTATGCAGCTGGGCCGAAGTCAACACCACCTGTATCCCGAAATAGCGGAAACTCACCCTCAGTACTCGGAACGGCAACTCCCCCAGCCTCATCTCCTGTAACCGGTATTTATCCGCAATACGTCACTTTACACATTTTCAATTTATATCACGGGAAACGTTCAAATTCCACTAGGATTCCCGGAAACCTTTCAAAATTCCCCACGGTGTCAGATATGTGTACAATAGCACTGTGCTTACTCAGCGCCGGGGTCCCAAGTTCGATTCCCCGCTGGGTCACTGTCTGTGCGGAGTCTACACCATCTCCCCGTGCCTCAGTGGGTTTCTTCCTTGTGCTCCGGTTTCCACCAACAGTCCAAAGATGTGCAAGTTAGCTGGATGGTTCTGGATAAATTGCCCTTAGTATGCAAAAAAGGTTAGGAGAGGATACTGGGTTATGAGGATAGGGTGGAGGTATGGGCTTAGTTAGGGTGGCCTTTGGAAGTGGTGCCGTTATTGGGAGAGAAAGGCTCAATCTTCTACATGAACTTGCCTCCAACCTCCCCCACATGGTGTCCGACTCTCTGTACCACCCGAAGGCCTTCTCCCCTTGACCGCCCAGTAATATATGAGGAAGTTACGTTGTGTTAGGCCACCCCACTGCAGGCCCCTCTGGAAGAACACCCTCTGAATTCTCGGCACCCTGCCCGCCCATATAAAGGCATTCTACTAACTTATTCACTCCATCAAAGAGCGATTTAGCAAGAAAAATTGGGAACACAAGTAGAAACCTCTACAGTATGTTAATTTTGAACTCTGCCCATGGAAAGCAGAAGGCTACTCCATCTCTGTAAATCAAGTCTCACTTTATCAAACAAACTTAGAAAGTTTAACTTATGAAACCTATGTTAATTATATGAAACCTGCATGCCCAGTTACTGGAAGCTACCTCTGCTCAGGCGGAAGTGCAATACCCCCACAGTAGCCGCACTTCTGGGGGACTAACCAGGAAGTACTCTCTTTCCCGAGATTAATTATCGCCCGAAAATAAGCAAAAGGCTCAGAAGCCTCATCAACCCGTCTATAGAGCAGGCCGGATCCGTGACATAAGGAGCAGGTCATCATCTTAAAGCTGATCAATCCCCCTCCATCAATCAGAATCCCTCAGTGCGAGAGGTTCCTTCGGCAGAGCCAAACGGAGCGCTGACAATGGACATCCCTGTCTTGTACCCCTGCTCAGATGAAATTATCCCAACCTTGTTGTCTTGGTGTGAACGCTCGCCACGAGATTCGTATCTAGTAGTTACATACATTTTTGCCCGAATCCAACCCCCCCCCCCCCCCCCACATCAAATCCCTAAATGAGGTGCCTCCACCCCACTCTGTCGAATGCTTTCTCTGCATTCATAGCTTTAATCACACACTGTTTGGGAGCCAAACAAGGCAAGAGGACAGCATTCTGGACCCGGTGTATATTAGAGGAGAGCTGCCGACCCTTCAGAAATCCCGTCTAGTCTCCCACCGCTATATCTGGGACACTTCGCTCCAAACGCTAATGAAGTAACTTAGCCAGTATCTTGGCATCCGCATTTAGCTGGAAAATGGGCCTGTAAGAATAAAGAACAAAGAAAAGTACAGCGCAGGAACAGGCCCTTCGGCCCTCCAAGCCTGTGCGGACCATGCTGTCCGTCTAAGCTAAAATCTCTACACTTCCGAGTCCATATCCCTCTATTCCCATCCTATTCATGTATTTGTGAAGATGACCCTTAAACATTACTATCGTCCCTGATTCCATCACATCCTCTCGCAGCGGGTTCCAGCTACCCACTGCCCTCTGTGTAAAAGATCTTTCTCGTGCATCTCCTCTAAACCTTGCCCCTCGCACCTTCAGCAGATTCCCCTTAGTAATAGACCCCTCTACCCTGGAAAAAGTCTCTGACTCGCCACTCTGTCTGTACCCCTCATAATTTGGCAGCCCTCTATCAGGTCGCCCCTCAACCTACATCGTTCCGGTGAGAGGAAACCAAGTTTATTCAAGCTCTCCTCATATCTAATGCCCTCCATACTAGGCAACATTCTGGTAAATATCCTCTGCACCCACCCACTCTAAAGCCTCCAACTCCTTCGGGTAGTGTGGTGAGCAGAATTGAACACTATCCTCCAAGTGTGGTCCAACTGAGGTTCTATAAAGCTGCAACATGACTTGCCAACTTTTATCCTCAATGCCCTGGCCAATGAAGGCAAGCAAGCAAGTGCCTTCTTCACTATCTTCTCCACCCGGGTTCGCATCCACATTTAGCTGTGAAAGCGGCCTGTAAGTACCACACTCTGTCGTGTCCTTATCTTTCTATAAAATAAGGGCGAGGGAGGGTTGTATCAGCATATGGGGCTGGTAACCTCGAGCTCCATCATTTTTGGACATATCTACCGTCACTGGTACTAGCTGGACAGTTAATTACCTGTAAAATTCAACCGCATACCCATCAGTGCCCGGGGCTTTATTCGTCTACATTAATCCAATCACCCTTATCACCTCATCTGGGGCTAGCGGGGCCGCCAGCTATTCCCAGCCCTCCTCATGTGGATGTAGGAATCTCCACAGGTTCCCTCCCCCCACCTGCGTCATGAATGTTCGAAGCACTGTTGCAATCCTCGATAGAGCCAGGCATTTCCGGGGTACTAAAACACAGTTAAAGGCCCCTCCCAATATCAGTCGATGTGGAACCAGTTACTAAGTTTCAGCTCACTCCTTCTGCCCTCCCAACTCAGACCCTAAGCACGCCAAACCTATTAGTCCTGGTTTTACACTGCCGCTCCCCCTACCTTCTCCTGTTTGCCTGCATTATGCGTTGCTCGCAAGGTAGTTCCCGTCAGGACAATAAAAGCCACAAGATCAAGGTCAAAATCGAATTAACTGTCTGGGGAGGGGAAAGCTGCAGATCCATCAACTGGACAACATGTAATTATTCCTTCAACTAGGAAGAAAAAAAACTTCAACGACCGATTATCAAGAACCATATTTCGTGAAACCCACGACCCCTTCAACACGCAACTTTGACAAGTAACTGCAAATACAGATATCCACACAACAACACCTCGCGTTTAATCAGTCGGTGTTTGTTGAGAAAATCTTCAACCTCTTCAGGTGTCTCAAAAAGAAGTCCTTGTCTTGACCCGGAGCTACGCTAGGTAAACCACTCTGAAACGAATGCCCTCCTTGTGGAAAACAAACTTGATCTTGCGTTTTGGGTCAGGGTTTAGAAAACACCAAAGTATATTGCGAAGTTCACCCCCATAACTGTTTATTAATTTTGGCTAGGATAAGCACAGGAATCTGCATTTCAGGTGTTATGCAAACGAGTTCCTCGGCATTTTTAATCAAAAACAAACTTTATTCCAGGAATTTGGTTAACATTTGTATAAACGCCCACTGTAAGGATTTTTATCAACTACAAACATTTTACAAAGCCTCTGTGCAACCCATCAATTTATCGACACCTTAGCATCTTTCTTGATGGTCAGGTACTTTCATTCAATCCGATCACAAAGCCTCTTGTAATTCTCCGACAGAGGAACAGTGTTTAGCACAGCCTTCAGGCCTTCAAATGCTTGTTTACGCTCCGCTGTCCACTGAAATGTGCTACGCTTCTTCAGCAAGTCCATCAGTGGAGCAACCACACTGCTAAAATTTGGCACAAATTTATAGTAAAATCCTCTCATGCGGAGAAATCGCATTATTTCCCTTTGTGGCGAGGGTATTGTAAACTCCCCAATAACTTTTGTTTTCACACCCCGTGGGATCATTTGTCTAGGTCCAGTTGTATGACAAGGAACTTGATTTGTGCTTTTACAAACTCACTTTTGGCGAGGTTTACCACAAAACCCACCTCCTGATCTAAATCTCCATCAGATGCTTCAAATGTTCTTTCCAGGATATTCGTCCTTTAACAATTCAGTTGTTTGATTTTCCACTGGCTTATCAGCCACAGTAGGCATCACTCCCACCTGTGATGCAGCTATATAATTATTCAAAATAAACTATATTCCTGGACACGATAGTTTCTCTATTCCTCCCACTGCCACTTCACCACTCGTCACTGGACTTTATAATGGAACACTACTCTTCTCACCCTGAATTCCGCATATTAACACCTTTTCTGGCAATATTCCTCCCAAACTGCATAACTCCTCATCTCTTACCATTAAAGATTGACTAGCCCCCGTTTGTCTTAAAATTCTGACTTATTTCCCTACTCCTCCTGGTACACATGAGTAAACGCTATCCACACAAGTAAATTCTTTAAAGAGAGCTGGCACCTTATTAGCAATCACCTCTTGATCAGACTGTGGGTTCTTTTGCACCTCCTTCTCTGCAATTGGGATAAACGTTACTACTTTATCAACCCCCACTGGCTTATCCTGTTTTATCATATCCGCCTTCCCAGTGCTTTGCTTCAACACGCAACACGCGACATGACCAAGTTTTTTTGCAGTAAGATCATCTGATATTTTTCATTTCTCTTCCACAGTTCTGAGGTATACTCTCATTATTATCTCCTGTCAGATCACCATATCCTTTACCACCTGAGTATTCCTGCTTTCCCCAATTTCCCTCACAGGCTGAAAATGATGTCGGAAACCAAGCTTTGATTTATGAACTAATTCATAATTATCTGCCACCTCTGCTGCTAACCTCGCAGTTTTCACAGTCTGCTCTTCCACATGAGTTCTCACTACATCACTACCTGTCCTGGGAGTGTTTGATGGGGACAGTTCAGAGGGACCTTTACTCTGTATCTAACCCCGTGCTGTACCTGTCCTGCGAGTGATTGATGGGGATAGTTCAGAGGGAGCTTTACTCTGTGTCTAACCCCGTGCTGTACCTGTCCTGCGAATGTTTGATGGGGACAGTTCAGAGAGAGCTTTACTCAGTACCTAACCCCATGCCTTACCTGTCCTGGGAGTGTTTGTTGGCGACAGTATAGAGGGATGTGCAACTTGTAACTAACCCCATGCTGGCAGTGTTGAATGGAATTTAGAAATCTCAAATGAATGTCTTCTGTTAGCCTCTCCATCTCTGTGTCTCTGCATCTCTCTATCTAAACCCATTCTGCACCTGTCCTGGGAATGGTTGATGGGGACAGTGTAGAGGGAGTTTTATTCTGTATCTAAACCCGTGCTGTACCTGTCCTGTGAGTGTTTAATGGGGCATATCAGACAGCGTTTGTGTGTGAGAGAGATTGGAATATCAGACAGGGTTTGTGTGTGTGTGAGAGAGAGGGCAATATCAGACAGGGTCTGTGTGTGTGTGAGAGTTGAATATTAGACAGTGTTTGTGTGTGTGCGAGAGACGGGAATATCAGACATGGTTTCTGTGTTGGAGAAAGAGGGAAATATCAGACAGGGTTTGTGTGTGTGTGAGAGGGGAATATCAGACAGGGTTTGTGTGTGAGAGAGAGAGAATATCAGACAGTGTTTGTGTGTGAGAGAGAGGGGAAGAGATTCGGAACATAGAAACAGAAGATCTAATAGCAGGAGCAGGCAATTCATCCCCCTCCGCCATTGAATAAGAACATGGCAAATCTTCTCTGAGCCTCAACACGTTCCTCCCCGTTCTCCATAGCCCTTCAACGCATTATGATTTAAAAATCTGCCTATCTCCTGCTTAAATTAACTCAAGGTCCCGGTATGAACTGCACTGTGGTCGTTGACCCCTGACACCAAAAGCTATGATGACTTGTTGAAGAGTGCACAACAAAACGATATATCCTCTCCAATCTACTTTGCCAAAACTATTTTAATTTTCGTCGTATATTCCTCACTAAACCTCGGCTCATTCTTTTAAACTCAAGAGATTATAATTATCAACTGCTCAACCTATCTTCAAAAGATGATAAGTTATGAAGAGAGGTTGGATAAGTTTGAGTTGTTTTCACTGGAGCATAGAAGATTCAGGAGCGACCTTATCCAGGTATTTAAGATCATGGAAGGCATGGGCAATGTGGTTGGGAGCAGCTGTTCCCCTCAGTTGAGAGGTCACAAGTTCAAGGTCAGGCGCAGAAGTTTCAGGGCGAACTTGAGGAAAGGCGTTTTAACCCAGAAGGTCATGACACTCTAATACCCTGGGCGGGTAGTCAAGGCGGGTTGCCTCGCATCCTTTAACAAGGACCTGGAAGAACATTTGACACATTATAACATTCACTGCTGTGGGCCAAGAGCTGTCAAAGGCAATTCGGTCGGTCGTTCAGTTATATTTCATGCTTTGGTGCACACTCGATGGGCCGAACGGCCTCTTCTGAGCTGTAATATTATCTGAAAAGACAAACCCCTCCTGTCTGGGGTCAATCCAGTGACCCAACTCTGAATTGCCTCGAATTCAACCACTCCATCCTCAAATAAACAGACGCAAATTGCACATAGTAATTCAGCCTCAGCCTCACCAATGTCTTGTACAGTTGCCGCAACACCCCCTACGTTTATCCTCTATTCCTTTAGCTGTGAAGGTGGGAATTCCATTTGCTTCCCATTTTACCTGTTGTACCTGTATACCAGTTTTCTGAGTGTCATGCACGAGGAGACCCAAATCCCTCTGCACTGAAACTCCTTGAGTTTTCTCTCAATTTAGATAACAACACATGGTTCCATATTTTTCTTATCAAAATTCAGAACCTTCCACAAATCTACATTAAACGTCATCTGCAAAATTTAGGCCCACACACCGGGAAATTGATTCACGGTGAGACGATGTTGCGGCATGTCCCATAATTGCATCAAATACATCATCAGTTGCTTACTTATAGATTTCCAATTTTACTATTTCATATTTTGGTACAATTATCCGCCTAAGAGGAAGCAGTGTAAGAGGACATTCCAAAGAGGCGTTGAAAAGCCCGCATTGCTGCCTCACAGTGTCAGCGACAAAAGTTCGGTTCCGCCCTGGAGTACTGTATGTGTGGAGTTTTCATTGTTATCTGAGTTTGTATGGGTTTCCTCCGGGCGCTCACTTTAGGGTAAGCCCGGCTCCATTCTGGAAGTCATTCAGCAGGGAGACCCTGTAAATGATAACATCCTCCAGAGCCACGCCTTGTACAGACCAACACAGCGCTCGCTCACATCATTTCAATACTAACACAGTATCAGATGTTCCACGGAAATACTGGACACGGAAATTCCAAGGGGAAATCGTGTTTGACTAATTTATTACAGTTATTTGACGGAGTCACACGTGCTGAGTGCAAATTGACACCAGTGTTTATAATGTATTTAGATTTCCAGATGAGATTTAATATGGTCCTGGATCAAAGGTTAAAGGGGAAAATAAAGGTTTGCTGGAAGTTACATTTTGGCAGCGTTTGAAGATAACCCAGCTGACAGGAAACAGAGACTTAGCACAAATTAGTCTTACTTTCCGATAACAGGATGTGATGTGTCCGCCGCCAGAAAGACTATAGCTAGGCCGTCAGATTTTTATAATTGAGATGTGACTTCGATGAAGGGATTGAAGTCATGGCTGTTAAATTTATTCATGGCTCAAAGCAAGTGGTTGTGCAACATTTGGATTTTTGAAGGCTTTCGACAAAGCCCACATCAGATATTAACATGTACAATTAAAGCACTTGTGATTGGGTGAGCAAATTGAGATGGATGGGAAACGGGTCATCAGACAAAAAACAAAGAGGAATAAATTGGTATTTTTAAGAATGACAGGCAGTAACATACTGGAAAGACCAGCTATTCACAATATATATCAATGATTTATGAAGGAACAAAATGTAATTGATGAACGATCAATTGCACGACAGATTCAGATTGGTACAACTGTGGCTTTATTCCAGTCAGATACGCGGCCTCCTACTGCTGCTGGCAAAATGACTGATCAGAGTAGGACACGCATATTTATACAGCTCCTTGTGGGCGGAGCCAGCCGGCAGGGGCTACCGGCGAACCTGTAGTGCAGGTACATCCGCTAATACAGGTGCACAGTGGTTCACCGCATTCACCCCCTGTTAAAAATAAGTCCTGCGGGGGTAGCGTGGAACTATATACAGTTTTACAAATAATTTACAGTGGGGAGGTGAAAACAAATGTCCATTCTGGCAGTCCGGTGCCCGTCAGAGGTTTAGTCGGTCCGGCGGTTTGACGGGTCGCTGAGAGCGATGTAATGGTGGCGGCGATGTCGGTGCTGGTGGTGCTGGCATCACCGACATTGGTGCTTGCGGTGTTTGTGCTGGCCGGTAGTCAGATGACTCCGGGAGCGTGCCGAAATCTTCCTCATTCTCCTGCATGGGCTGGGGAAGGAGGGATGGATCTGGTGGGGCTAATGTTGGGACCACCGGGGGAGGGGAGGTTGGCGTGTGGGTAGGGAAGTGTGTGGGAGTGGAACCTGAGGGAGCCAGTTCCCTGAGTGAGACCGTATCCTGGCGACCGTCGGGGAACTCGACATATGCATACTCGAGATTGGCGTGGAGAAAGTGTACCCTGTCCACCAAGGAGTCCACCTTGTGGAGTCGGACATGCCTACGTAGAAGGTCCAGTCCTGGAGCTGCAAACCAAGTCGGGACCGACACCCAGATGTGGACTTCATGGGGAAGGTAAAAACACTTTCACGGGGTGTGTTGTTTGTGGTGGTGCACAATATAGACCGTATGGAGTGTAATGCATCAAGGAGGACCTCCTGCCTGCGAGAGGCTGGGAGGTTTCTGGATCGTAGGGCCAGCTGGACGGCCTTCCAAACTGTCCCGTTCTCCCTCTCTACCTGTCCATTTCCCCAGGGGTTGTAGCTTGTCGTCGTGCAGGAGGCGATATCCTTGCTGAGCTGGAACTGACGCAGTTGATCGCTCATGAAAGGTGATTCCCTGTCACTGTGGATGTAGTTGGGGAAACCGAAGAGTGCGAAGATGCTGTTGAGGGCCTGGATGACGGTGGCAGACGTCATATCAGGGTATGGGATGGCGAAGTGGAACCTGGAGAATTCATCGACCACACTGAGGCCTTATGTGTTGCGGTTGGTGGAGGGGCCCTTTGAAATCCACGCTGAGGCGTTCAAAGGGGCGGGATGCTTTCACCAGGCGCGCGCAGACCGGCCGGTAGAAGTGCAGCTTGCCCTCCGCACAGACCTGGTAGTCTCTGGTGACTGTCCGTACGTCCTTGACGGAGTAGAGTTTATTGCGGGCTTTGACGAGGAGGTACAATCAAGTGACCCCGGATGGCAAAGGCTGTCATGCAGGGCCCGGCACATGTACCTCGGTAGAGGGTGTCGGGGGATCGTTGAGCTTGCCGGGGTGATACAAAATCTCGTAATTATAAGTGGAGAGCTAGATTCTCCGTCGCAAGATTTCCTCATTATTGATCTTGACCCCCTGAGTGTTATTGAACATGAAAGCTACCGACTGTTGTTCAGTGAGGAGAGTAAATCTCATGCCGGCCAAGTAATGCTTCCAATGCAGCACAGCTTCAACAATATCCTGGGCCTCTTTTTCAACGGATGAGTGCCGAATTTCAGAGGCACGATGGGTGGGGGAAAAGAATGCCACGGGACTGCCTGCCTGTTTCAGCGTGGCGGCAAGGGCGACATCTGAAGCGTCACCCTCTACTTGAAAGGGCATTTTCTCATCTAGTGTGTGCATTCCGGCTTTGGCTATGTCTGCACTAATACGGGCGAATGCATGTTGTGCCTCAGCCGTGATGGGAAATTGGGTGGCCTATGAGTGGGCGGGCCTTGTCCGCGTAGTTTGGGACCCACTGGGCGTAGTAGGATAAGAACCCAAGGCAGCGTTTGAGGGCCTTGGGGTAGTAGGGGAGGGGGAGCTCCATGAGGGGGCGCATGCAGTTGGGATCGGGCCCCAGGAGTCCGTTTAGGACTACATTGCCGAGGATGGCTAGATGGGTCGTGTGGAACAAAAACAACTCCTTGTTGTATGTAAGATTGAGGAGAGTGGTGGCGCGGAGAAATTTAAAGAGGTTGGTGTCATGGTCGTGCTGGTCATGGCCGCAGATGGTGACGTTGTCCAGGTACCGAAACGTGGCCCGCAGACCTTGCCGGTCGACCATTCAGTCCATCCCCCTTTGGAAGGCCGAGACCCCGTTAATGACGCCGAAGGGAACACTTGATAGAGCCAACCGTCCACCTCGAAGGTGGACGGTCTGATTTACGGATGTGGAGCTGGTGATAGGCAGATTTCAGGTCAATTGTTGAGAAGACCCGGTACTGTGCAATCTGATTGACTATATCAGAAATGCGTGGAAGGGTGTACGTGACGAGCTGCATGTACCGATTCATGGTCTGGCTGTAATCCACGACCATTCTGTGTTTCTCCCCAGTTTTAACAACTACCACTTGGGCTCTCCAGAGGCTATTGCTGGCCTCGATAATACCCTCCCGAAGAAGCCGCTGGACCTAGGACCTGATGAAGGCCTTGTCCTGGGCACTGTACTGGTTGCTCCTGGTGGCGATGGGCTTGCAACCTGCAGTTAGATTGGCAATGAGGTGGCCAATCTTGAGGGTCGTGAGGACGCAAACGGTGAGTGGAGGTTTAGGCCCACAGAATTTGACGGTGAGGCTCTGGAGATTACACTGAAAATCCAGACCCAGCAATAGTGCAGCACAGAGGTTGGGGAGGACGTAGAGGCGGAAACCGCTGAATTCTAAACCCTGGACAGTGAGATTAAACACACAGAATCTTTGGATCGAGACAGAGTGGTATCCAGAGGCCAGGGAGATCAGTTGGTTGGCGGGGTGGACCGCGAAGGAGCAGCGCCACACCAAGTCTGGGTGAATGAAGCTTTTGGTGCTCCCGGAGTCCAGCAGGCAAGAGATTGCGTGGCTGTTGATTTTCACTGTGGTCGAATCAGTGGCCAGGTTGTGAGGACGGGACTGGTCCAGTGTTACCGAGTTCAGCTGCGGGTAGTCGTCCGAGAATTCAGATGGAGAGCGTCGGTGACATGGATCTAGCGGTCCAGTCCAATGGGGAGACAAAATGGGGGCTTCCGGAGGACCTGTTGGGAACAAGATGGTGGTGTCCATGGAGCGCACGCTGTGGATGCGGGGCAAGATGGCGGCGCCCATGGTGCGGAGGTTGTGGGGGCGGGGCAAGAATGCGCCACCCATGGGCCACACGTGGACCTGGGGGGAGAAGATGGCGATGCTCACTGGTCACACGTGGCCGCGGAGGGGGAGAAGATGGCGACTCCCATTTGTGCGTTCGCCCGGGGGAGGGGGCGGTTGTGGGCGCGATAGCAGCGACTGTGCGGGCCTGCCACATGGCTGCGAAGTGTGGCCCTTTTTACCGCAGGATTTCCAAGTGGCGGTGCGGGCTGGGGAGCGTTGGCGGGGTGCTTCTGCTGGCCACACAAGTAGCAGCGGGGACCCCCAGGGTGCGTGGCATGGCGGGCGGCACAGGCTATTGATTAGGAAGGGCACCAGCGGGGGGGGGGGGGGGCTCGTTTGCGGGGTCCAGGAATGTCAGGAGGGGTGGGCTGCGTGGTGAGTAGGATGGGCTTGGACGTTTTGAGATGTGACCGTCATGGAGAGTGCTAATGTTTTCGTCTCCGTTAGGCCGAGTGTGTCCCCTTCCAGCAGTTATTGTCGGATAGGGCCCGACGCATTCCCGTTATGAATGTGTCACGATTGAGGAGATTGGCATGTTCAGTGGCCGTGACGGCCTCACAGTCACAGCCTTGTACGAGTGGGATAAGAACCTGCCAGAAGTCTTCGATCGACTCACCACGTAGTTGTACGTGAGTGGCGAGTACATGCCTTGTGAAGAGTGTATTTGTCTTCTGAGCGTAGTTCTCTTTAAGGAGTGTCATTGCTCCTGTGTAACTTGGGGCAGCCTGGAGCAACGTGAACATGGTGGAGCTCAATCTGGAGTATAGAACTTGGATCTTCTGAGCTTCCGTCAGCGTGGGGGTTGCAGCGTTGATGTAAGCCCCAAAACAAGCCAGCCAGTGATTAAAGTCCTTTCTGGTGTCTGGCAAGTGCGGATCCAACTGTAGGCGATCTGGTTTGATCCTAATGTCCATAATGTAGATAAACATGACTGTAATAAATTGATGCACGATCAATTGCACGAAACATTCAGATTTGTACAACTGTGGCTTTATTACATTCAGATGCGCGGCTTCCTACTGCAGCTGGCGAAATGGCTGATCAGGAGGGGGACACGCATATTTATCTGGCTCCTTGTGGGCGGAGCTAGCCGGCAGGGGCTACCGGCGAACCTGTACTGCAGGTCCTACCGTACATCCCCTAATACACAGTGGTTCACCACAGTAATATCTCCACATTTGCAGATGACACAAAGCTGGAGAGGAGAATGAGTTGTGAAGGGGTTTCATTCATTTATTTAGCGAATGCAAAGTCCCGACCCCAAGCAGCTTCTTCCAGTCCTGCTGTGTTGAGTGTAGATAGGCCTGGGCTGAATCTGGGAATTGTACATACCTCTCTGACATGGTGCATAGTTTTCTCTCTCTCGCTGGCACATGGGGGCTTGCACTAATGCAATCGAGGTGGCGATTGGCCAAGCAGTGACCGTTGCCGGTCCTGAAGATGTCAAGGGTGGACCACTCTTGCCTTGAAATGTTACAACGAGGCATCTGCTTGATTAACTTTGAGGAAATGAATTTGTCTGTCATGGCGAATGATTCCACTGCATTTTTCCAGGTGGAATTTGTGCTGAAATCCTGTGTGTCATGCTTTTTCCAGATCGACCCTCTTGATTATTTTTTTATTCGTTCACGGGATATGGGGGTCGCAGGCTGTGACACCATTTATTGTCCATCCCTAATTGCCCTTCAGGCGGCGGCTGATAGTCAACCACATTACGTCACATGTCGGCCAGACCGTGTAAGGGCGCCAGACGTCCTTCCCTGAAGGACATTTAGTAAATCAGATCGTTCAAGGTCATCATTAGACTTTAAATTCCAGATTTCTTTTATGAAATTTAGATGTCGCCATCTGCAGTAGCAGGATTTGAACCTGGGTCCCCAGATCATTACTCTGTGTTTTTGGTTAACTCGTCCAGTAACATTACAACTATACAAACGCCTCTCCATGTGAGTCATCTGTCGGTGGGCTGAATAGAGCATCATGAAATGGCAGGTAGAGGTTGGAGGCTGGAAGGAGTGAAGCGGAGCTTTACTTTTCACTTTCATTTTGTGAGTTAGATAGGAGACTGACATTCTGGAAACACATAAGAATAACTCCAGCCAAGGTCACGTCCAGATCAATTTGTTTGCTGGACCAGTCAGCTCAACATGGAGTGCTGCTACCAACATCCACGGTTCTCAAATCTCGCACTCAAACAATTACAAGCATTATACCGCTCCCGATTTGGGCACCATTGTTGCACGTTTTACTTGAGTGTATTACCCGTTTATTGGAGTGTATTAACACGCCTCCGTTTAAAGGCCGTGTGCTTAACACTGCTATGGCTCTGTGTGTGTATTGTCAGCTCGGAGTCGCCAGGTGCCGTATCTAGACACCGTCACAAGTATTTCAAGGTCAGGTTCAAAGTAATAAACGATAAACCGATTAGTAAGTTCCAAACGATTAGTATTTATTATTACAAATATAATAAATACACATGCACACGCTAAGGGACTAAGCTACTACTAAACTAAACGTCTAGAATACTTAACTAAACAGGAACAGGCAAGGTCAGGGAGCGAGGCCTTCGTCCCGGTCTTGGTCTGCAACTTTCAGAGAGTCTACAGGTCGTCAGGGTCTAGCGGGCTGGTTTGCGTAGCGAGCGTCGTGTTGCAACTTACGGTTTGGTGGCTGGTGCTCAACGGCTGGAATCGGAGTCAGGATACAACAGCAGATCTGGGTCGAAGTCAAAGCCGGAGCACAAAACAGCAACGGAGCCGGAGCACAAAACAGACAGAACCATGTGCGGGGTCTGTCTTTCTAGGGCCCCCAATGTCCGTGCCTTTTCGGGGCGGGCTTTTACCTCCATGTATCGATTGGATCATTTCCCAATCGATGTCTTACAAATCCCCCAATCTGAGGGTCTCTTCTAGATGAGTGGGGCGGTCTCTAGGGTCTTTTGTGGTGGATACTTCTGGTGCCGTTTTGTCTGGGCGTCCACTCAAACGATCCATTCAAAACCAAATGTTGCTATTGTGTGTGCCCAGATCTGGATTGCCTCATTACTATGCAAAGTGTTTTGCTATTTGCACCTTTGGTTGAGATCTTCCACCTGACCATAAACTAGTTTTGCTACGTGCAGAATGCTAATTAGCTTTTGCAGACTGCTTGTCCTGGCTAAACTGTTTTCTCCCTACAGTCTTAGCAGTTCTCCCATTTTGTAGCTCAGTGTCCATCTTAGGTGGCTACATTCCCTCCTTGTGATCCTCACAATTAAAAATTGTGAAGCATCACCTATGCACGTTGCTTCGAGTGCTTCTGGGTGCCTTCTTTGTGTTCCCTGACCTCTGCAAGTTCCTGGGGCTACTCTGTCCTAAACAATGGGAGGAAAAAAAATTAACTAACATTCTACTTGGCGCTATGTCAAAGGGGACATGCATTACCAAAACGGGAACCTCTACCTATCACAACTATCCTTATCTTACCATAAACATTTTATTACAGTCTAAACCTCATCCATTCATACCACATCACATAACATTTCCTGACTCGGCAGTCGAGTCCAGGACAATATAATACATGGGTATTCTTTATTTACATAGTGCTATATTCATCAAGGGGCAAGGGGGATTGATAAAACCGAAAAATAGGGGATCGAACTCCATAAACGGTTGAGGGGCAGGAACGGGAGGCTCTCCTTTTCCATTTCCTCAACTTGAGGGTCTGTACAATAATGCAGATGATTGTGATCACTAGCAGTGATTCAATCACATATGACATGGAGTACCATGTCACAAGTTTTGTGCACCAGGTCTGAACTTCGCTGATCAGAGCTGAGCACGGGGGAGTTGGTGTGAGGGAAACATTGACGGCCGGGGCTGTGGGGGAAACATGACTTGCTTTGACACAAAAAAATAAAACATTTAAGAGCAATAGGTAGGCTTCCATCATCTTCTCTTTGTTCTCTTTTTCTCTTCCTCCTGTATGGCCGATCCTTGCTGTGAACCCTGTTTCGTCCTTCGAAAGCTATGGGATCAAGCACAGTATCTGTCAATACACAGTTTAAGATCCTTACTTGTTAGTGTATCAGTCTTCTAATTCCAATTGACCCATTAAAATGACTGGCCAAGTCACACCCTGTGACCCCCCTCATTTTTTTTTTCAAAAGCGAATTTTAAGACCAGAATACACCTAACAACTCTCCTCCTGCGAGCCGTCTCGCAGGCTTTGCTAATTTACCATCCAAATGTTCTTGGAAGTAAATAGCATGTGGGATGGCGGCCTAAGGGCTACCTAGCAAAAAATGAAAACAAATTGGAAATAAAAGATCGAATGGGTTGCGTATGGGCCGCTACGGGTACGATTTGAATGTGATCCCCGGGTAGGGCGTGCTGTGCCATACCCGAGCTTGGCTGACCAAAGTGGGTTCTCAGACAGGGCGGGTCCTCAGTGCCGTTTGTCCACTGCCTGAGTAACCTGGAATGAACGGGCAAGAATGTGTTTACCGTGGATTGCAGCCTCTATTCGCTGAATAGAGGGGCACCTAAAAAAACAAGGGAGGAGCCAAGATGCTCCAACAGAGGATCCAACTGAAGTTCTCAGAAGTATCTGCAGATAAACTAGTGTGCGTGTAAGGCGGTCACAAGCCTTACAGCTGAAAAGATCTCCAATCAAACAATTGGATTGGGAACTGAAGTTCTCAAAGGTTTCTGCGGACAAGCTAAAGTGCGTGCGAGGTGGTCACAATCTTTTCAGCTGAAAAGAAGGTGTCCAGCCTCCAACTGATCCATTAACATTCATTAAAGACAAACAAACATAAACTGACAAACAAACATACGTGCAGGTTCCATCAGAAAGGACATCGCTTCCCTCAAATGATTCCTATTTTACATCATCTGGACACCGCACTTGGACTCTGCCTCTGTGAACAGGGTCACAAAGGGGTTGCCGTATCGGGATTCAGACACCGTGTCGTCCTGCTCTCCCGGATCAAACACCCTTGTGTGGATCAGGCATGAAATCTTTGAATTATGTGACCGGGGGGTTACTTTCGTCATTCCGGACAAGTCTGTACGAGTTGTCTCTGTGCCAGAGTGTTGGGTCTGTACATAAATGGGTGTTGTCGGGGTAGTTGGGGTCGGGTGGTGGGTCTGGATTTTTAATGTAAGTGACTTCCATGGGGTCACTGGAGTCGGGGTCATAGTCGCTGCAGTGTGGGCTGTATGGTTGTGTGCTGTGGCTGTCCTCAGAGTCAGTGTCTGTCTCGCTATCTCTGCTGCGGCAGCTTGTGGGCGTTTCGGGGCGTGGTCTGTTGTGGTCAGTGGGCGGAGTCGTGGGCGAGTCCGATGATGAACTTGTCTGTGAGGGGGATGGTGGAAACGTGTCTCTAGTGGGCGGGGTGAAGTGTTCTGCTGCATCTAGCAGGACATGGTGCGCATGGTTAGACTGTGTTCCATATGCCTTTAGCTGGTTAATATGGAACCACGCAGTCTTACCATTGGGATATTTTATTTTGTAAACTGAGGGGCTAATTTTATCCGAAATTGAGTATGGGGCGGAATATTTTGGAGCCAAAAAACTGCTGGGGTTATATACAGATAGCATTACCTGTTGCCTAACCTGGAATTCTGTGGGCTGTACGGTCTTGTTAAAGCATGCTGTGCTTTGTTTATGACGTTTGCCTAGTCGAACTGCGGCTGCGAGCTGTGCAGACCTCACAGTCTCAACCAGGTCTTTAACTGCCTTTTCATGGGTGAGGGCCGTCACGTCGGGCCTAGTCATGTCCAGTCCTAAAAGGAATTCTGTACCTTTCATAGGGCGTCCGGTCATGAGTGTGTGTGGTGTGTATCCTGTGGAAGTTGAAACTGTATTTCTGATGAACATTAGTGCAAATGGGAGCACTGAATCCCATGTGGAGTTGTTCCCCTGAACCATTTTTCAAAGTGTGGTTTTTAGGGTCCGATTCATGCGCTCCACAATCCCGCTGGACTGTGGGTGATACGCAATCTGAAAGTTTTGTTTAATGCCGAATATGGTCAGGACGTTCTTCATGACACGTCCTGTGAAGTGAGATCCCTGGTCCGAATCAATACTTCTTGGTAAACCCCATCTCGTGAAGATGTGGTGTGTCAGGATTTTTGCAGCTGTCTTAGCTGTATTCGTTCGTGAGGGGAATGCCTCTACCCATTTGGTAAAGGTATCAATTACCACCAGAACGTATTTATAGCCATTCCTGCAAGGGGGCAATGGTCCTATGAAGTCGATCTGGAGGTTTGTCCAGGGGCCATTAACTGGTCGAGTATGCCGAAGCTGTGCCTTTTTAGAATACCTCTCCGGGTTATTCTGGGCGCAAATAAGGCAATTCTCGATGTAGTGAGTTACCTCTGTCCTTAGGTTAGGCCACCAACAGAGCTGCCTGAGGTGCCTCATGGTTGTGTCGATCCCTTGATGCCCATGCCCGTCATGGAACAAGGCAATCATTTGATTTCTGTCCTGCTGCGGGACCACATAAAGCTGGTCATTAATGATCACACCCTCATGTGTGGTCAGTGCGTGTCTGAACTTGCCATTCTGTGGCACAAAGTTGCCTTTAAAAATCTCCCTGAGATCCTCATCCTGTTTCTGTGCCTCTGCTAGATCTTTGATATCAGTCTGTGAGACTTGGACTGCGCTCACAGGGGCGCTAGCTGGTGCGCTAGCTGGGGGTGTCCATAAGTGTCCTCGCCTGGAACCTGCCTTAGCCAATGCGTCGGCCTTTACATTTCCAGGGGGGGATGACATATGGTGGCTTCTAACTTTAATAATGCCGAAGGTCCTGTCCTTCGCTTTATCCAAAATGTGTCGGAGTAAAGGGGCTGATGGAAGGGGTTTCCCGTCTGCGGAGACAAAACCTCGTGTCCTCCACAGGGGCAGAAAATCTGTCAAACTGTTGCAGACATATAGACTGTCCGAATATATGTCCGCTGGGCTGGAGAAAGAATCGGGGTGGTCCACTATGTATGCTATGGCCGCGAGCTCTGCTGCCTGCGCGCCTAAGTGACCTGGTAATTTTAGCGCAATTTCTCCGAGTGCGCGACCCTGCGCGTCCTCGACATTGATGCCGCATCCCGTGATACGCTCACGATCTAAAACCGTGGATGAACCGTCCATGTATATCTTTAGTGGGCCACACGTGTCTGTGTGTGTGGGGGCTTTGTGTTGGGTTCCCTATCTTCCTGGGGGGTTTGTTCGCTATGAAGGGTCCTGTGTTATGTAGGGGTGCTACAATTTCGCATTCATGGGGCTGTCCTGGGTATTGGAGGTTGTCAGCTAAAAATGTGTGTGCGGGTCCGTTTAACTGTCATGTCACGTCCTTGTAAGAGTAGTGTCCACCTAGCTGCCCTAATCTAGCTAACTGAACCGTCCTTCAGTCGACCGTCAAGGAGTAACTGTGTGGGGGTGTGTTCGGTCAGAATGGTGATGGGGTTGAGTCCGGTGATGTAGGAAAAGTATTGTACTGCCCAGAAGACTGCAAGGAGGTACCTCTCACAGGCTGAAAATCCTTGTTCAACTGGGTCTAACAGTCGGGAGGCATAAGCCACTGGTCTTAACTGCTCGTGCCGTTCCTGAAGCAGCACGGCCGAGAGGGTCAGATCTGTGCTTGCTACCTCTATTGCGTAGGGGGAAAGTGGGTCTGGGACTAGTAGCGCGGGTGCTGCGTTAAGGGCTCTCTTTAACTCCTCCACAGCCTCAGTATGCTGCGGAAGCCATTCCCAGGGGGCTCCTTTCTTAAGGAGGTCTGAGAGTGGTGCGGCTTTTGTCGCGAATCCATCGACGTGGTTCCGACAATAACCAACCAGTCCTAAGAACGACCGGAGGGCTGAAACATTCTGGGGAAGGGGTAATTTGACAATCGAATCAATTCTTTTGAATTCGATCTCGCGTTTGCCGTGCGTGATGACTGTACCCAAATACATCACTTTGTTTTCCAAAATCTGGGCCTTTCTGGGGTTAACTTTACAGCCAATTGAGGTTAAAATTTCCAGGAGTTCGGCCAGAAGCGTAATGTGCTCTGCCTTTGTGTCTGTCTGCAGTAGTCGGTCGTCTACATGCTGTACCAGACATTCGGGCCGGGAAAATATTTCTAAACCATTCGCCAGCTGTCGGTGGAAAATGGAGGGGGAATTGTGGAATCCTTGTGGAAGGCATTTCCACGTATACTGTTGAGCTTTGAAAGTGAAGGCAAATTTGTACTGGCACGTTTTTGCCAATGGGATTGACCAGAAGCCGTTGCTAATGTCCAATACCGTAAAATATTTGGAGTGGAGTCCCTGTTTGAGCATGGTCTCGGGACTTGTAGCTCCCGTGGGGGCTACTGCTGGGGTTACTTTATTGAGTTCCCGATAATCAATGGTCAGACGCCATGATCCGTCGGGCTTTCTCACTGGCCAAATAGGGGCATTATTGGTCGAGGCTACTGTTCTAAGCACACCTTGCTCCAATAAGCTACCTATCACTTTCTCTATTTCATCCTCTGCTTCTAGGGGAAATTTATACTGTTTCTGTGGTCGGGGGTCAGGTCCGGTAACGTGAATTTGTCCAGTCATTCTGCCGCAGTCATGCCGGTGACTGGCAAATGCTGTCCTGTGTTTATTTAACAGTGCCTTAACTTGTCTGTCTGTGTGGAGTGTGGTCAGTTCAAATGAGTAGTCTCCTACTGCGCTAATCCTATTAGCGTACTCTCCTACTGTGAGAGTAGCTGGTGCTCTGTCCGATCTTGCCATTCGCCAGACACACTGGTTCACTGGGTCGAACGACAGGCTATGTGCATTCATAAAATCTATCCCTAGGATGTGTTCTGCTGTCCGGGGAAGATTGACTAATACAACGGGGTGTTTGGTGGAGATGTTCCCTAGCTGGATTGCTACGGGTGCTGTGATGTGTCCCTGCTGCGAGTGTCCTGTGAACCCGCTAAGTGTGATGGTGGAGGTGGTCGGCCACGTGTCTGCCTGTGCCATGGTGGTGGAGTTAATTGTGGTGTGGGATCCTCCTGTGTCCCAAAGTAACTCTATGGGCTTCCCTCTAACCTTTGCTGTAACTATCAGTCTTCCGGATTGATCCCAAAGTGTGTCACAAACACAAGTGGGGGAGCCTGAACACCGTCAGTTCGTTCCGTCCACATTGGTGGGTCCTGACTCTATGCCTATACTGTGAATTGGTTTGGCTTTATTGCGATTCAGAGTGCCTGTCTGCTGGCCTCTCTGTGATCTCTGGGGTCCATTACATTCCTTTGCCCAATGTCCTAACTGGCCACAGTTGTAGCATTCCTCCGACTTCTGTGGGGGGCTGTGCTTCCCTTCATTTACCCATGTGGGGTTTTGGTGCGCTCTCACTGCCTGTATGTCCGCTGCAGCCTGAGCTTCTTCTGGGGACTTTACTTTACTCCTGCCCTGAAGTGGTTGCTCCCAAGCGCGGGACAATATTTTCAGGACCCATTTCTCATTATGGGCTTCTTCTGAGGGGTCGTAACTGGTGCAAGCACTCTGTCCTGCTTCTGTTGCATGAGAAATTAGGATGCACGTCCATTTAACCATATTTTCGCGGTTTAAATGGGCTCTGTTTAATTCACCAAAAACTGCATTAAAATGGATCCACAGCCTTCCTGCGAATGCTGTGGGGTGCTCGGTTTTCTTCTGTCGGCACTTGTTGAGTCCCTCTACTGGGTCACCTCGATTATACCCTATGGCATCTAAAATGGAGGTGTGCATTTCCTCTAGGGTGCCTCCGCCAATGTTCTGTGGGTCGGGGAGGGCTGCTACAACGGATTGGTCTAAGCTCAGAACCGTGAGCTTAACCTGCTCTCTTTCGTCCAGGCCGTACATGGTCGCCTGTTGCTTTACCTTTGTGAAAAATTGGTGGGGGTCTGCTGTGGAGAGGAACGGAGTGATCGTCTCACACGCGTCCCTGAGTTGGGTTACGGTTAAGGGGGTGGTGTAAGTTATATCGGGTGCGCCTTCTGTGGTCGCCTTTCTTTGGGTGGTGTCTGGATTCATTGGGACGGTAACTATCTGATTTGTGGGGGGTTGGGGTGCTTGTCTTTTCTGCTGCGCTGCTGGCGCACATGTTCCCTGAACATAACGCTGCGCAGTTTCACTTAACTCCTGCCAGTCTGGGGCATTCTCCTCATCTAACTTCGTTCCAAATGTACTCTGGAACCCATTTTGTACCGAAAGCAGAGATTGCAGTTCCGCAATCTGTTTTCGACACTTCGCGTGATCTACCGTACTGTCTTTGTTCAGTGTTGGCAGCATGGAGTGCTCTCAATGCTGCCTTAAGGTCAGAGCATTGCCTCTGCAAAGCCTCTACCTGTTTCTCGGTTTCCTCTCTTATAAGGACGGCACGTTGCACGTCCTGATAGGCCTTTTCATACTGTGTTTGGGAACTGCTGAGATGGGCTAGACAAGACTGGTGTGCCCTCTTGGCATCCTCCACCTCTCTACCTTTCTCTGCCAGCTTCCCTCTAAGTTCCATATTTTCCTTCTCGACGTCCCTGACGTCCACTTTACTCATTCGATTTCTCTCCTCTAATTCTGCCCGGAGCGTCCGAACGACCTCCTCTGTGCCTCGCAATTGTGCTAAACAGGACACAATTGCCATCGGCTTGCGTGCTTTACTCATGTTTTTCCTATGAATTTGAGAGAGGTTCTCCCACCAAGTATGTCCTATACTTCCGGGACCTGTCTCCTCATTCAAACAAAACTCTTTCGAAAGGGGCCATCCCTTTCCTTGCAGGTATTTGCGGAGTTCCAGCTCCCACACGGGACACTGACCTACTCGGCTACTGCTGGTCGCTGCGATCACAAACCGTTCTGTGTTCATGAGGCGTTCCATTGCCTGCATGACCATTTTCTCTGACTCACTTTAATTTGGAACAGGGGGTGTTGAGGTTATGTCTCACGAAACGGGTAAGGCTTACGCTATGTTCCGTTCACAAAACTACCGAAAGTTTGTCGCAACAAAAATGCTTTCAGCTTTTCCTTACAACCCTGTTAGTACGCATGCACTAAACACACTTCCGAATTACGTTTATTCGTTTGAACACCTTGAATACTTGTGATTTCTTTACTTTTTCTTTACCAGATTTCTAATTCAAATTTCAGGGTCCTGGACGGAGTGGGGGTGCCACTTGTAACCGTGTCCCGCCAAGGAGTCGCCACCAAATGTTGCACGTTTTACTTGAGTGTATTACGCATTTATTGGAGTGTATTAACACGCCTCCGTTTAAAGGCCGTGTGCTTAACACTGCTATGGCTCTGTGTGTGTATTTTCAGCTCGGAGTCGCCAGGTGCCGTATCTAGACACCGTCACAAGTATTTCAAGGTCAGGTTCAAAGTAATAAACGATACACCGATTAGTAAGTTCCAAACGATTAGTATTTATTATCACAAATATAGTAAATACACATGCACACGCTAAGGGACTAAGCTACTACTAAACTAAGCGACTAGAATACTTAACTAAACAGGAACAGGCAAGGTCAGGGAGCGAGGGCTTCGTCCCGGTCTTGGTCTGCAACTTTCAGAGAGTCTACAGGTCGTCAGGGTCTAGCGGGCATGTTCGCGTAGCGAGCGTCGTGTTGCAACTTACGGTTCGGCGGCTGGTGCTCAACGGCTGGAGTCGGAGTCAGGATACAACAGCAGATCTGGGTTGAAGTCAAAGCCGGAGCACAAAACAGCAATGGAGCCGGAGCACAAAACAGACAGAACCATGTGCGCGGTCTATCTTTATAGGTCCCCTAATGTCCGTGCCTTTTCGGGCGGGCTTTTACCTCCATGTATCGATTGGATCATTTCCCAATCGATGTCTTACAAATCCCCCAATCTGAGGGTCTCTTCTCGATGGGTGGGGCGGTCTCTAGCGTCTTTTGTGGTGGATACTTCTGGTGCCGTTTTGTCTGGGCGTCCACTCAAACTATCCATTCAAAACCAAATGTTGCTATTGTGTGTGTCCAGATCTGGATTGCCTCATTACTATGCAAAGTGTTTTGCTATTTGCACCTTTGGTTGAGATCTTCCACCTGGCCATAAACTAGTTTTGCTACGTGCAGAATGCTAATTAGCTTTTGCAGACTGCTTGTCCTGGCTAAACTGTTTTCTCCCTACAGTCTTAGCAGTTCTCCCATTTTGTAGCTCAGTGTCCATCTTAGGTGGCTACACCATCATCATCAACACAGAGATAACACTGAGATATCAATTATACCAAGCGTATCATTGCTACGAAAAAATGCTTAATGCACTAGCTTGGCTTCATGTCCTGGCAAACAACACTCCTGCAGGTATCCGCTAACTTATAGCAACACACAAAATGCAAGGGGAATGCAAAGGGAAGGCTTCAGTGTGATTTCGACAAGATGAGTGAGCTGGTAACTGCATGACAGCTGAAGCATAATCAGGCATGTGCTAAGTAGGGAAAGTCAGCATGGCTTTGTCAGGGGAAAGTCATGTCTCACGAATTTGAATGACTGTTTTTAAAGGGGTAACCAAGAAGGTAGATGAGGGCAGTCTACATACCCTTTAGTAAGGCCTTTGACAAGGTACCGAATGGTAGGTTGTTGCAAAAGGTTACATCTCAGGAATCCAGGATGAGGTCGCCAATTGGATACAAAATTGGCTTGTTGACCAAAGCCATAGGTTGTTTGTGGAGTGTTATTTTACAAACTGGAGTTCTGTGACCAGCTTTATTGGTCAGAATATTAAATACAGGAGTTGGGACACCTTGTTGGAGTAAGACAAAACATTGGTAAGACCACACATGGAATATTGTGTTCTGTTCTGGTCACCCAACTGTAGGAAGGATAAACGAGAAAGAGTGTAGAAGAGATTTACGAGGATGCTCCCAGGGCTTGATGGTCTGAGCAACAAGGAGAGGCTGAATAGGCTGGAACATTTATCGCCGGAGCATAAGTGGCTCGGGGTGAACTTATAGAGGTCGATAAAATAGTGAGGAGCATAGATAATGTAGATAGTCAACATATTTTCTAAAAGGTAGAGGAGTTTAGAACTGGAGGGCCTAGGTTAAAGGTGAGAGAGATACAAAAGAGACCAGGGGGTGAATTTATTCACATAGAGGGTGGTGAGCATCTGGAATGGGCAACTAGAGGCAGTGGTTGAGGCGGGTACAATTTTATCCTTGAAAAAGCAGTTAGACAGTTACATAGGCAGAGTGAGTATTGAGGGAGATGGAACAAATGCGGGCAAGTGGGACTTGATTAGACACATAAACTGTACGGCATGAACAAGCTGGGCCGAAGGGCCAGTTTCCATGCTGTAAACATCCATGACTCTGTGACTCTATAACCAGGGCTGAACTCAATGATAGTGCTTGTTCACTCAGATAATTTAAATTAGTTTGTAAACTGCAACTTTAGTATATGAAGGGTGATCCCGCACTGCATCAATTTAAGTCTTCGGGGTTGTGTTGAATCAGATTAGTAGAGTTTGCCTGTCGCATAAAGGGACAAGATTACTTCATGAATGAAATATTTAACATGTTTAGGAAAATGTTTCAACTGAGCACTGCCATGTTTATTGGTGTGTTACACAGATTATCTCGATTGTACTTTCAAACAGAATGGAACATATGGCCCCAGTGATCATGCTGTGCTGGGCTAAGTTGGCACTATGAGTTTGTCTGAGTGTGATTCAATAACTAGTATTTAATAGATGGGGTCAAATTCAACATCTCGCTATTTTTGAGCGTGACCTCTCACTTCAATCGAGCTGCCGTTTTTGACACATGTGGCAAGTCGACAAGGTGTGCGGATGGTTATCGGGAGCAGCTTCCATTGTGGAGTTGAGGTTGCAATCAGAGCAGACATAAATGTATTGAATGGCGGGAAAGATAGTGTGGCCAACACTAGTTCTTCTATCATTGGCTGAAAGTCCCGTGTATCCAACTGAGTAGATGTCTCGGAATTTCTCTCCCTGTCCGAAACACCAGAGAATTGCCAGATCCACAGCGAGTTCAGTGATTAAATTCTATGGGGAGAAATATTCTATTGATGCACCTGAAATAATGGGACATGCATCACGGCTCTTTTCAACAATATAGTTTATCCATTGATGGCGAAATTCATGTTAACAGAGATTTCCATGCGTTCTTCAGCTTCTCTCTGAATTTTGAGAGAGTCGCTGCATAAATAAATGTATTTGTGCAGCAGTTCAAATTGCGCATTAGATATCCAACTTTATCAAATGTGTACGTGAAATCCTGGTAATCCGCTGTAACTGTACCTGTAATTCTATAATGCAAGAAACTAAAAACATTTACCAACCACAGAATTATGAAGCTACTGGATATGGAGAAGAGCAAAATCATCGACTTCCTTCTGCTCTCCATCTCTGGGTCACTGTCTTTATCACCATTGCTCTGACCCCTCAGTCCCTTCCGGACTCGACTGGCCACTAAAATGTGTCTGACTGTCAGAGAATTGAGCAACACGATTAAAGCGAATGGGAGCAATGGTACAAATATCGAGTCGAGCCAATCCAAGCCCACCCACCCAGGATCAGTATAATAGTTCTGGCTTGTCTTACAGTAGAAAGGCACATTTTCAATTATGCGCAGGGGATCATATTGAAAATAGAAGGGAATGTTCTTCAGGCAGAGCAGAATGCAGGTTGTGGCAAGGACCACAATGGCATTTTTCTTGGTGCAATATTTCTTTTTCTGCTTCTGGCAACAAATAGCAACAAATCGATCAAAGGAGAAGGTGATGGTTAACCAGACAGAAGAATCTGTGGCTGTACGACGCAGGACATTGATGAAGCTACAAATAGAAGTAATATCCAGGATACATCGTGGGTAATAATAATCACGGAATCGCCACAGTATAACCTCTGTGATAATGAACAACAGATCGGCTGTAGCCATGCTCACAAGATAGCAGGTGGTGCAGGTGGAGAGGCCACATCTTCCCCGAGACAGGATCAAAATCGCCAGCGAATTAACTAGCAAAAAGAGAAGGGTGAAGAGAATGAATAGTACTGGTGAAATCCTCACCGTGTATGACCCACTTAGGAAGTACTAGGAAGTGCAGGATTGCATGACAAACACTCATTGAGTGGGTCCTGGAGTAGGACAGAGATTGATCGTCAAATACACTTAATCACAGTCACTTCAGTCTACTTACGGTGTAGATAGAGCAGACTTGGCAGGATTATGCAACAGCCAGTCATGGTTTACTGAGACTCTATGCCTACTTGATGCTGCAGGTTTCGGTCTGGATGATCAGTATTAGTTATTAGACTGACATATGCAGACAAAGATCCCAAAATGGAAATCGTTTTGATGGTCGGGACTTTCTGAACAAACAAAGCCATTCTCTGGAGAAGGGAAACAACGGTGTTTGAGGGACAATATTGAAAATCCTGCGGTGATGGTATAATTTTCGGGGCGAGGGGAAAATATGCCGCCATTAATTATGAAAAGGACGGTGACGTTAATGCAGACGACATGGAGAGCAAGAGAGAGGACGGTATTTTGTGATAAAACATGGCTGACCACATTAGACGCGACCAATGTTTATTTTGATTGGATGCAAATTGAAGAAAAATGGTTTTGTCCTGGTTTATGGAGGCAATTGAATGGGTTAAGGAGGGAAACAGGAAATCTGATGAACGGGGTCGAGGACATGAATGAAGAGCATCTCCTGAAGAAGGATAATTACAACATTTCTGAAGCACTGATGTACAAGTTGACATTAGCAGATCGGCAAGAATGGAGCTGGAGAAACAGATAAAGTAGACAAATCATGTTTGGGCTTTGGGGAGGGAGGGAATATGTTCAATGAGCAGTAGGAGTCAACGTATTCTCTGAAATGCTTGTAGAGAAATCGAGGGAGAGTCAGTGATGCAACATTACAAGAAGAAAGTGCTCGAAATAAGAAACAGCGTTGATTTACTTCCCACGATTCAAGGAAAAAATGAGGAAATTGCATGAGCAGTCAACACAATTACATAGAACATACAGTGCAGAATGAGGCCATTCGGCCCATCTAGTCTACACCGACCCACTTATGCCCTCACTTCCAACCTATCCCCGTAACCCAATAACCCCTCCTAACCTATTTCGGTCACTAAGGACAATTTATGTTGGCGAATCCACCTAACCTGCACCTCTATAGACTGTGGGAGGAAACTCGAGCACCCGGAGGAAACCCACGCAGACACGGGGAGAACCTGCAGATTCTGCACAGACAGTGACCCATCAGGAATCGTGATGTGGAGATGCCGGCGTTGGACTGGAGTGAGCACAGTAAGAAGTCTTACAACACCAGGTTAAGTTCCAACAGGTATGTTTCAAACAAGAGCTTTCGGAGCGCAGCTCCTTCCTCCGGTGAACTTATCAGGAATCGAACCTGGGACACTGGCGCTGTGAAGCCACAGTGCTAACCACTGTGCTACCGTGCTGTCCAAAATGTTAGTTTTGTAAATTATTACCAGGTGCCGCCCTGAGCTGCACATGCGCAGATCTTCTGCACATCATCAGATGAACTGGGCACACCCAAGCTCCACATCAACACTGTTATAATTAATAGGGCCCAAAATGTTTACACCAGATGTCCACAAACAGATATTCTACCGCAATGAACGTTTCAGCGATGAGGATCAGGAAAGTGCAAGCTTTGTCCATCACCCAAATCAGAGAGGGCGAAGAAGCAAGGAATTCCAATGAAAAAGACAGTGGCCAAATGTAAACCAACTCATTCCAAACTGAGCCCTGGGATTTCCCCTAATGGAGCTGGTGGATGGATTTCCACTGGAACACCGAATCAATATGCATGTCAGGCAATGTTTTCCCGTTAAGCATTTAATTATTAGTGGCGTTTAGTGTCGTAGGGAGTCTGGAGAGGAGCAGACCGAGGTTGATAGAATTGCATCTGGAATTTTGGAGGACAAATGCCAGCTCAGAATGAATAAGGTCTGTGGGAAATTGTGTTTCAGAATGAACTGGTGGGTGGGCATTTTAATCCTGGAAAAAGGAGGGAGATGTCTGACAAGAGGAATTAAGTGGTCAAATTAAAATGAAACAATTCAAATGAAAATTTGATCACATTGAACGCATTTATTCGATGTAGTCATCTCTGAGGCGGCAAAACTCTGGTTCAGATAGATTTCGTTCTGACAGCAGCGAGATACAAGAAAGTGATAACAGAGACGATATTAACAGCAAATGAATAGCTATCTTATTGAGAGTACATCCTGCCCCTTAGAATTAATTCCAATAATTTTTCCGCCGCCATGATGCGATTGAATGAACTGTAATTCATCGGTTTATCCCTGGCTCCCCTTTTACACAAGGCAAATAGTTTATCAGAGCTCCAATCCTGCCGCACCTCTTCTGTGTCCAAAGATGGTTGGAAACTTCTGGTCAGACCCTCCGAAATTTCCTCTCAGTTTTTTGAAACATCCTTAATTCCGTTAATTACCCTTTTTCGTTTTTATAACAAGATCAGAGTTTCTTTGACTTTAGCTTCTTTGGGAAGCACTTGACCATAACCCAAAGGCAATTCCTAAATCGATGTAATTTGTCTTCAAAGATCACGTTTGAGTGATTTCTCAGCTTTTGTAATCTATGCAGTCTATGTGTTCAGGTGTTTCAGTGTGTTGCTGCATGCAAACAGAGCATCTAAATACCTAGTTCCGATTGCAATCCGACATTTAGATTTCCCATCATTGATTCGCACCTGGGGCGCACTTTGTTATGGCATCTCCTGATATTGGATCAGATCGTGTGGTGTTAATGAAAACTAGCCGAACTGGGATTCAACTGAAAGCATAATTTGTCAATGACAGTCAAATTTCTTAAATCCATGCCCCCTGGTTGTGCACTCCTCTATTAAGGGATGTGTCCTTTTTTAGCCTTCCCATGAGGCTCATAATGTTGTCCATCTTGATCATCCCCTGCCTCAGCATTCCCTGTTCTTTTTTAGAATTATTACTGAGAGTTACAAAGCCAGAGCTCAAAGAATGGATCGCGGAAACCCCCTAATCCAGCTCCTTGCCTGATCAAAAAAACAATTGAATCCAATTCATGGTCCCAAACAAGCGAGACATACCAGATTGGGTTGTTACACCTGTGCTCACGCTCATCTTAGCCAAAAGGTCAAGAAGCGATACCATTACCTGTTGTACGGAAATAACCCCAGCGTAACCAGCTCTCCAAAGGAGGATGTACACAAATATTTTATTATCAATGAGTTGAAAGGTTATGGAGCATGGGCAGAAAATTGAAATTGAGACCGAGATGAGATCATCATGATCGTTTTGAATGTTTTGCAGGTTCCAGGGTTCTGAAATATCGACTGCGTCTACTGGTTCTTATGTAAGGTTCATATGGCTGGGACGATCAAACCCAAGCAATTGAACCTACTCTGCAGCCTCCCGCGTTCTTGGAAGGAGTTTTCTCTCCCCTGATCCCTTCACACTATTCATTTCCCAATCGATAATAGTCCAGTAAAAGTCTCAGCCTATCCCAGTCCTCTTGTTTCTTTTTGCGCTCAGAGATATGTCTATGTATTTATGGTGTCTATTTAGGTTTTCAGTCTTTAGACACTCCAAACATTGTGACTGGCCTTTTTAAATTTGAGGGCTGAAACCGTGGGTCAGCATTTGGTGTCCATTTTAATATATCACCCCTCCTTGCAGATGTAATTGAATAGTTTACCAATATTGCTGAACCAGCACATGTTTCACTCCTGTTATCCGGCCTGAAAATTCGATCTCCAAGGATGCTGAGCTGCTATGATTTGTTTTGATTTTTTTAATGTGATTTATTGTCACGTGCACCGAGGTGCAGCGAAAACAATCGTTCTGGATGCAGACCGGGGAGATCGTTCATGACATGAAAAAGCATTGGACATTATAAATACACAATGTAAATACAAAGACACAGGCTACAGTGAGCATAAGGACTGTAGTGCAAAATTAGCAACAGTGCCTTCAGTCCCTTCTTCCAGATTATTAATGTATATTGTGTAAAGTTGTGGTCCCAGCAGCGACCCCTGATGCACATCACTAGTCTCCGGCTGCCATCCTGAAAAAAGACCCCTTTATCCCCACTCTGCCTTCAGCCATTCAGCCGATCCTCTATTCATGCCTGGATCTTACCCTGTACACGATGGGCTCTTAACTTATTTAACAGCTTCCTATGAGGCACCTTGTCAAAGGCATTCTGGAAATCTAAATAAATCACGTCCATTGGTTCTCCTTTGTCTAACTTACTTGTTACTCCCTCAAAGAACTCTAACAGATTCGCCAGACATGACCTCCCCTTGATGAAGCCGTACTGACTCAGTCCTGTTTTATCATGCACATACAAGTACTCCCCGATCTCAAGTTTAATAATGGATTCTGAAACCTTACCAATGACCAAGTCAGGCTACCCGGCATATATTTTTCCACTTCTGCCTCCCTGCCTGCTTAAACAGTGGTGTTACATTAGCCACTTTTATGTCCTCTGGGACCCTTCCTGCCTCCAGTGATTCCTGAAAGATCACCACCAATGCCTCCACATTCTCCTCACCTATCTCTTTTAGAACCCTGGGCAGTAGTCCATCCGGTCCAGGTGATTTATCCACCTTCAGACCTTTCAGTTTCCCTAGAACCTTCTACTTCGTAATGGACACTACATTCAGATCTGCCCCCTGATCCTCCTGGAGCTCTGGCATCCCACCGGTGCCTTACACCGTGAAGCCTGATGTAAAGTAACTATTCAGTTCATCTGCCATTTCTTTCTATCCTATTATTACTTCTCCAGACACATTTTTCAGTGGCCCAATGTCTATTTTTGCTTCTCTCTTACCTTTTATATATTGAAAACAACTCTTCCTTTATATTACCAGGTAGCAGGCACTCATTTTAATCTTCTCCAATCCCCCCTTATTGCTCTTTAAGTTGTCTTCTGATCGTTATTAAAGGCTTCTCAGTCCTTTGGCTTCCCACAAATCCTCGCCACTGTGTATGCCTTTTCGTTTGTTTTTATAGCCTCTCTCTTACCTTTTATATATTGAAAACAACTGTTCCTATATATTACTCGCTAACTTGCATTCAAAGTTCATCTTTTCGCCCCTTCTTGCTGTTTTAGTTGTCCTCTGCTCTCTTTACAAGGATTTCCAATCCTCTGTGTTCCCCCAATCCTCGCAACTGTGTGCGCTTTTTGTTTTCCTTTCATGCTGTCTGTCTCATCCCCCGTCAGCCATGGTTGCTTTGTCCTCTCCTTGGCATGTTTCTTCTTTCTTGGAATGAATTTATGTTGTGCCTCCGGAATAACCCCCAAACCTCCTGCAATTGCTGTCCCACTGTCTTCACTGCTAGGTTCCTTTCCCAATCAACTCTGGCCAGCTCCTCCATCATATTTTTGTTGCTACCCTTATTTAATTTTAATACTGTTAGTGCTCATTGCAGCTTGCCCCTCTCAAACTGCAGGGTAAATTCTATCATATTGTGGTCAGTGCTCGCTAAGTGTTCCTTCACCTTAAGTTCCTTAAATAATAGAACCTCACCAAATCCAGAATTTCCTGATCACGAGTGGGCTCTACCACAAGCTACTCCAAAAACATCATCTTTTAGACATTCCACAAATTCCTTTTCTTGCGATCCACTATCAACATCATTTTCCCAGTCCACCTGCATATTGAAGTCCCCCATGGTGATTGTTATATTGCCCTTTTTACATGCCTTTTCTATCTCCTGATTTATTTTCTACCCCACATCCTGACTACTGCTAGGGGCCCTGTACATAATTCCATTCAGGGTCTTTTTTCTTTTGCGATTCCTCAACTCTACCCACAGATATTTTGTGCCTTCTGATCCAACATCGCTCCTTGCTATCCATTTAATTCATTCCTTGCGAACAATGCAACCCCGCCCCTTTGCCCATCTGCCTGTCCTTTTGACAGGTCTGTGGTCTGTGGGAGGAAACCGGGGCAGCCGGAGGAAACCCACGCAGGCATGGAGAGAATGGGCAATCTCCACACAGTCACCCAAGGCTGGAATCGAACAAGAATCCCTGGTGCTGTGAGGCAGCAATGCTGTACTCTGTGCCACTGCACCAGTACTCCATTACCTACCAGACCCGCAGTACCCATCATGTGAAACACTTGTTGCTCGTGCCAATACATTTCACGTTTCTTTTTCACTCTTCCCAGAACAAGGGGAGGATCATATGTGGCAGTGAAGGGACCAGATTGCACACGTTATGTTCTCGCCGTGTCTGCATATGTTTCTTCCGGGTGCTCGAGTTTTCTCCCACAGTCCAAAGATGTGCAGGTTAGGTGGATTGGCTGTTATACATTATCCTTTGAGTCCAAAAATATTAGGTGGGGTTACTGGGTTAGGGGATAGGGTGGAGATGTGGGCTTAAGTCGGGTGTTCTTTCCTCGGACCGGTGCAGATTCTATGGGCCGAATGGCCACCTTCTGCACTGGAAATTCTATGATACCGTAACATTCCCAAGGAGGCCTTGAAATTAATTTTAACCATGTAACCCTCACGATAAGGCAGCAGATTTATGTTAAATGTTAAATTGCAAGCAGGCTCCACTAGATTTCCTAGAGGACAGTAACCCTTGAAATTTGTAATTTGGCAGTTACCAGAATAGCAGCAATTACTCTCAGACACATTGGAAATGAAATCCCAGAGCGATAGGAAAAGTATTAGTTCCATAATTCCACAGATTCACATTGAATGAGGTTAGGTGGGGCTATGCGGTTATGGGGATGAGGTGGGGTTGTGGGCCGAGATAGAGTGGTCTTTCAGAGCGTCGGTGCAGTCTTGATGGGCCGATTGCCCACTTTCCGCACTGGAGGGATTCTATGGATTCAACGGATCCTCTTCAAGAATACAACAAGGCAAACACGAACTATTATCTGAGCGTGTTTCGTTATTAACAACATTTAAATATGAAGTGACAGGCATACCGTAGTCAGTTATAAACTAGATATACAAATTGAATCTTAGATTCAACTGAAATATATTTTACGAATTTCTTCAGCTCTCTAAACAGATTTTGGGGATCCACCTCAGGTCCAAAAGCATTAACAACCTGCTCTTCGACAAGACGAATTTGAGCTCCTCTCCCATTCAGATTTATTCTGATCGCCAGCTGACAACAATCAAAAAGTAGCCACTCACATTCGAATCAATCTACCAATGCTCACCTTGTCCTGAACGGGTTCAATTCATCAATTTTGTTTTCAAGCAACAAGTGTATCTGCAACAACCTATTTCCAGCTGACAATGCCGGCATTGGGCAAAGCGACACAATTTCAAAATGTATAGAAATTTTCAAATTAATAATACAAAGAATCTCAAAGAATACAAAAACTGCATGAATATTTCATAATTTTTAAAGTAATACCATATTCCTTATCTCTGTAACCTACTTCAAACGTTACAATATCACTATTTCTTTAAACATGCTCCAGCCTTTACAATATCCCATATCTCTGTAACGTGATCCGGCCGTTACAATATCCCCAATCTCTTCAGACTGTCCCAGGTATTACGATACCCCCCTTCTCAGTAACGTTCCAGCTGTTACATTATCTCCTATCTCCGTAACCTATTCCTGCCGGTATAATATCGCCTTTCTCTGTAACCATTTCAAGCTGATATAATATGTCCTATCTCTGTAACCTACTCCAGCCATTACAATATCACCCAGCTCTGTAACCTGTGCCAGCCGTTACAATATACCCTATCTCTGTAAGCTGTGCAAGCCATTAAAATATACCATATCTCTCTAACCTGTTCCAGCCGGTAAAATATCGCGTTTCTCTGTAACGTGTTCAAGCCGTTACAATACCCCCTATCTATGTACCCTGTTCGAGCCGTTACAAGCAGACTACTATGATAGCGTCTATTCAGCTCAGAGGATCCATTGGACAAATGTAACTTGACAAGAATATTGAAACGAATTTACAAGTAAGAACATTTTGTGACAATAGTGACCTTTTCTCCATCAGCGAAGTTCTAACGCTGATTCTGTCTGAACAGAAAGGTCACCTCAGCTCAGCACGTGACATTATCAGGCACAGAGTCAAATCAGACAGCAGGTTACTCACAAATTCACACAATTTCCGAAGTTAAGACCACTCACTCGGTACGCCGAAAACGGCAATGATTGTGTAGAATATCTTCTCCACTTCTAGAATTGGTACATGCATTTTCTGTGTGCCCTGACTTGTCGTTTGTGTTGCAGGCAATGCATCTGATTCTTTAATTTATACTCTCCGGAATTTCCACTGGGAGGTTACATTATTGCTTCTTTCTCTAACCTCAGCCAGTAAATTCCATATCGTGATGGAACACATTTAGCATTGAGAGGGAATATGACAATATAGGCCAGGTGAAACACAGGGTCTCCCAGCATTATTACTGTCCAGTTAAACACCGTCAATGAAGATCTCTGTTTTACATATTGTTTTAGTGTTATATTTCACTTTACTGCGACCAATCTGTCATGCAATTCAAAATGTCAAAAAAGTCCTCTCTTAGGTGCAAGCTGCGCTCCAAAAATGTCTAAATTCAGACTTCCTTTGAGCAAAGTTGTTATCTCTGACTAGGAATAGCAGAATTTAACGTTTCTAACTTCCATAGAATCTCAATCTCGTGTCAGCCGAATTAAGACAAGCTTTTGACCAACTCGAAGGGCTTAATGAATGAAGATACTGCAATAGAGATGAGGGGACATAGAAAATGGGAAGTTTGAAGGGGCTGGAAGAGTTATAAAATGTAAATGCCTGGCGGCTGGAGGATTTTACGAACAATATTAACGGTGCTGAGACTGCAGTGGGTGACACAGGTAGGGAAGGGTTCATTGCAAACATGGGGATGTCATATGGACTTGAGGTTTTTACAGTGGCACAGCTGGCAGCAGAAGATTGAGGAGGTCACAGGGTGAGGGGGCATTGTCTGGGCTAGAGGAGGTTACAGATTCAGGCAAGGTGCTGAATGCTGAAATGCTCCAGAGATAGGATTGGCGTTTGGAGCTGGAGGAGCTGACAACGATGACGATGATTGCAGTAAAAATATATGGAGAGCAGGAGGTATGTGGCGGCTCAAAGAGCGAGTTTAAAAAAATCTATATTCACATTTGGAGTGGGCCAGTTTTAGGGACCTTCCCTAATGGCCTTTGACACGTTGTTGAGTTGCCTTCTTGGACCCATCCGTGTATTTCCCCGGTGTCGGTGCACCCACAACGGTTCGGGAGGAGCTTTCATGGTTTTGTGACGGCAGGAGGGGTTTTAAAAGATAGAGAATATTTCAATGGCTGGAGCAGGTTACAGAGAAAGGGACTGTCGTACCGGTTGGAGAAGGTTATGCAGATAATGAATATTGTAACGGCTGGAGCAAGTCACAGACATAGGGGTGTTCTAACAGCTGGAGCAGCATACAGAGATCAGCGATATTGTCAAGGCTGGAGGTGGTTGCACAGACAGTAAATAATGTTACGGCAGGAGCATGTTACAAGGATAAGGAGTATTGTAACGGGTACAGCAGCTTACAGATATGGTGGTATTGTTACGGCTGGAGCTGGACCCAGAGATAGGGGATATTGCAACGCCTGCGGCTGCTTATAAAGGTTAGGAATATTGTAACGACTGGGAGAGGTTACAGAGGTATGGGATATTGTAACGGCTGGAGCAAATTACAGAGGTGCAGTGTATTCTAATGGCTGCAGCAAGTTTCAGAAACAGGGATATTGTAAGGTATTAATAATCTCCCGAGATTTTTGTTGCAGTGTCTGCCTGTCTTTCCATTCAAGACTTTCTTTTGGAGGATCAATCAATTGATTTTACTTTTGTTTGGGCTCGAAAGACACCGCGGGTTAATAGGCCCTTTCTGCTCATGGATAGGCAGTTGAGGGGTGGGGGTGTTGGTCACTAACTAGTCTTCTATTTTACTATTGGGAAACACATCTTGATAAATTGTGGGGATGGCTCAGGGACCTGGATTTTATATGGGGGCGAATAGAAGAGGATTGGTGCAGAGTGTGGAGTCTGTGCCCCCTGGTGTCTGCCAGATCCCCGGTTTCTCTGCACCATTTGAGCCCCGTGACGATAGCCACTTTGAAGATTTCCAATACGTTCATGCAGCATTTTAGATTTGGTTCCATGTGAATGTTGTCTCTAATTTGCAGCAACCCGGGTTCTTCCACCTGGCTTGGATTCTTCGTCAGGGGATGGACGTGAGAGTGGCTGGAGAGGTTGCTGGACATGTTTCCGAAAGGCAGTTTTGCAGTTTTGGATGGGTTTTTCGAGAAGTTCCAGCTTCCCAGAATGAGCATATTCATGTACAAACAGATTCGCGACTTTCCACGTAAGGAGCTTTCTTCATTCCCCCAAAGACCATTGCCCTCGCTTGTTTAGCTCACAGCTAAATCGCTGGCTTTTAAAGCAGACCAAGCAGGCCGGCAGCACGGTTTGATAACCGTAACAGCCTCCCCGGACAGGCGCCGGAATGTGGCGACTTGGGGCTTTCCACAGTAACTTCATTGAAGCCTACTCGTGACAATAAGCGATTTTCATTTCATTTCATTTTCTTGGTCTGGTCCAGTCCTTGGCAGAGTTGGTGAAGGATTAGATTCAAGATATTTATCGGAAGATTTTATGCACGGAGCAGTCTTCTTGGGAAGACGTAAAGGGGAAATGGGAAGGTAACCTGAATTTGAATTTTGCGGGTGGTGGTGGATTAAGGCTATTCACATGATCAACTTCACCACATCCTGTGCTCGGTTCAGTTTGATCCAATTTAAGGTATTGACCATGGCGCAGCTGACCAAGGCATGTATGTGTGAATTCTTCCCCGGGGCGGAGGATTGGTGTGAACTTTGCTATCGGGGTCTGCGAAATCACATGTTATGGTCTTGCCCCAAAGTTTTCCGTTCTTGATCTCCTTTTCTTGACTCTATATCGACGATTGTGGTTATTGATCTGGAGCCATGTCCATTGGTGGCCATTATTGGAGTATGGGACTTGCTGGCGCTACAGACAGGAATGAAGACAGATGTCCTCGCCTTCACTTCCTTAATAGCCCAGAGGTGATTTCTGTTTTTGTGGCGGTCCCGGTAGCCGCGCAGTGCCTCGGCCTGGTTGGGGGATCTGCTTGAATTTTTGTATCTTGAGAGGATCAGGTACACCATGAGGGGGCTGGTGGAAGGATTCTACTGAGTTGGCAGCCTTTATCTCCTTCAGCGAACTGATTGCTGTTAGCTGTTGGGGGTGGGGCATTGTCATTTTGTCAAGGTTTTGCTTTATTTGTGGACGAATGATGGGGAGGGGTGGTGGACTTGGCTTCAGTAAATGCACTTTGTGGTGGGTTTTGCTGTGTTGTGGTTACTTCGGTATAAATAAAATATTGCCTTCATAAATATATTTAGAAACACAAAATCCATCACCACCTCCGTCTGGGGCATTCCGAGGTCTCAGTTTGGAATGGGTCAGTTTGATTTGGCCACTGTCTTTCCAAATTTGAAATCTTTGCTTCATCACACCCTCTCATTTGAATAATGAACAAAATTCCCATTACCTAATCTTGGTTGCTTTGACAAAGAGTAATTCACACTCGAAACATTAGCTACCTTTTCTCTCCTCAGACGCTGCCTTAGATTTTACAGTACTTGTTGTTATTGCCCCTCTATTGAGACATTGACATCATGATTCCCACCCTCCAGACAGAGGGAAGCACATTGCCCTAATTTACCCAATCAAATCCGCCAAGGACTTTCAATACTTGTTTGAGATTTCCTCCGATGTTCAAGGTTACATAAGCCGACTTTATTCAATATGACTTGAAATATGAGATATCTAGCTTTAATCAATTGAACTCTCGTTGCACCACATTGCATGCACGTATTTTCCTTCTTGGGTACAGACAGTGAAACAGCTGATAGTCGAACGAAAGAATCTCGAGATTAACAGTTTGGATGGCTGCAACGTGACTCATCGAACTAAACCCGAATCCTGAGGCCTGAATCCACTCATTTGTTGTTCACATCAGTGTTTCAGACAGGAAAAGGAACCGTTCACTTGTCCATGTGTTCTTAACTGGGAGAGTGTTAATGGAGAGGGTACCATGCGGAAAACGATGAGAGAGTTAGGTTTGAGTTTATGGTTAGAGTGAGCAATTGAATTGGGATTAGAATCCCTGTTCGGATGGCAGGTCGCACTAACATTGGAATGACTGTTAGCATTAAGACCAATGTTAGGGTTTACGTGAGGTCACTGATTATGGTTAGGTTTATCTTTAGGGCTGGATTAGCGTTAGGTTAGAGTTCGTATTATGCTTATGTTTAATGTTAATGTTAAGATTGTGACTGGATTTGGTTTAGAATTATGGTCACTGTTAGGGTTTGAATTATGGTTTGTGTTATTCCTAGGGTGATGTTTAGGGTGAGAGCTTGGGTTAGGTTTATGGTTAGGATCAGGCTGAGAGTTAGATTTAGGTGTCTAGTTAAGCTTAAGTTTTTTTCAGGATTTTTATTCAGTTGACTGTCAATAATAATAATCTTTTATTGTCACAAGTATGAAGTTACTGTGAAAAGCCCTTAATCGCCACATTCCGGCGCCTCCTTGGGGAAACCGGTACAGGAATTGAACACGCGCTGCTGACCTTGTTCTGCATCTCAAACCAGCTGTCTGCCCCACTTATGTAATGGATTAGTGTTCGGGTTAGCACCGGGAATAGAGTTAAAATTAGTGATCAGTCTCGCTTTTGGGTTGGGATTAAAGTGAATGTTCATGTTCTCGTACCATTGTGATGAAAGATTGTGTAAGTGTTAATTTCGAAATAGGGTTCATGTCAGCATTGGGATTGGGTTAGTGTTAGGGTTAGGATGAGGTTCTGTAGGAGGTTTCGGATTGGGTTAGTGTTATGGTTAGAATGTGAATTAAGAATCAGGAATTTCACCCATGCTGTTGGCAACCCGCTGGAGGTTTCGCCACCCCGTGCACTGTTAAATGATATGGAACAGAATGAGGGGCTGGGGGGGGGGGCGGTTTAGAGGAACGTCACTTTCATTTTTAAATATCTTCCCAGAACATTGAGACAATGCAAAGCAAATGCAAAGCTAACCTACAATATAATGACACCGAGTAAGTGGAGACATGCTGTTCATGAAGATGTACTGTGCAAGCCACTTTTTGTTGTATGTTGCACGGGATACAGCATCGTGCAGCGTAATGAAGCTCCTCACAAAATTAGAATATTGTTTGTGAACTTAATTTAATCTACAATTAATGATGTAAGCACTACAATCAAATTGAATTTTTATAGAAGTCGATGGAGCCTGAAAACATGCTTGCAACTTGTCATTGATTGGGACGTTCGAGAAATACGTCAAGATGTAACCTGGGTTTTATCAACTGGGGTTCCGGTGATAACATCAGGGAAGTGATGCTGACACATTATAAACACTGGTTAGGCTACTTCAGGAGTGTTGCACCCGGTGTTGGGCAGCATTCATTTGGAAGAGTGCGAACATTTCAGAAAGGATGTGGGGAAGATCTGACCGATTGATTACAAGGATATGGGACTTGGAGAGAGTTTCCATAAAGTGTATTTGGTCCTCTTTGAGCTGAGCATGTCCATGGAATATTTGATAGAAGCTCCCAAACCACAACGTATTGCGCCAGAATCGATAGATAGACATTGTTACAATTGGTGAGATGTTCGAGAACTAGAGAAGAGACTGTTTGGCAATCAAATCTAAGGTAGCATAAAGAAATACATTTTCACAGAGCCGGTCGTTAGAATGTGGAATGCCGGGCTCGAGACGTGGGATTGGCTGTACTTATAGAGATAGCAAAACCGATTCGATGGCCCAAGGTCTCACTCTCTGCTGTCAACATTCTATGATTCGATTACCTGCAACTACTACAATTGTAGGGCAATTCCCGATGCATGGTTCACTTTTAATGTGTTCCAACTGGAGGCTGGAAACAAAGACAGATAAATACATGTACTGATGCAAGCACACACGCAAGACGTGGTGTATATGGATTTCAGTAAGGCATTTGATAAGGTTCCTCATGGTAGGCTCATTCAGAAAGTCAGAGGGCATGGGAGGCAGGGAAATTTGGCCGTCTGGATATAGAAGTGGCTGACCGAAAGAAGAAAGCGAGTGGTCGTGGATGGAAAGTATTCTGCCTGGATGTCGTGCCCCGCAGGGATCTGTTCTGGGAACTCTGGGCCTGGCGGGGTATACCCAAGCTTGCTATGGGAAGAGAGGGAGGAGATTGCTGCGCCATTGGCAATGATCGTTGTGTACTCACTCTCCACTGGAGTAGTACCGGATGATTGGAGGGTGGCGAATGTTGCCCCCTGATCAAGAAAGGGAATAGGATATCCCTGGGAATTACAGACCCATCAGGCTTAGGTCTGGGGTGAGCAAAATATTGGAAAGGATTCTGAGAGATAGGATTGATGATTATTTCGAAAAAAATAGATTGGTTAAAGATAGTCAGAATGTCTTTTGTGAGGGCAAACGTACTTACCCACCGTTCCACTTCCACATCCAAGTCATTTATAAACACCACAATGAGGCTTTGTGAGGGGCAGATCATGTCTCACAAGCCTCATTGAATTATTTGAGGATGTGACAAGACACATTGATGAAGGTAGGACAGTGGATGTGGTACACATGGATTTCAGTAAGAATCCCCATGGTAGGCTCATTCAGAAAGTTAGGGGACATGGGATACAGGAAAATGTGGCTGTCTGGATATAGAATTGGCTGGATGAAAGAAGACAGCTGGATGAAAGAAGACAGCACAGATCTGACCCTCTCGGCCGTGCTCCGTCAGGAATGGCACGAGCAGCTACGACCCTTGACTTATGCCTCACGACTTTTAGGCCCCGTAGAGCAAGGATTTTCAGCCTGCGAGAGGCACCTCCTAGCAGTTTTTTGGGCAGTTCAGCACTGCTCGTACATTACCGTACTCAATTCCCATCACCATTTTGACTGAGCACACCGCCACACAGTTACTTTTAGATGGTCAACTGAAGGACGGTTCAGTGAGCCACATTAGAGCAACTAGGTGGACGTTACTGTTACAAGGACGGGACATAACAGTTAAACGGACCCGGACACACACATTTTTAGCAGACAACCTCCAGTATCCAGGACAGCCCCATGAATGTGAAATTGTAGCACCCCTACACAACACAGGACCCTTCATCGCAAAGACACCCCCCAGAAAGATAGGGAATTCAAGCCAGAGCCCACAGCACACAGACACGTGTGCCCCATTAAAAATATATGTGGACGGTTCATCCACAGTTTTAGATGGAGAACGAATCACTGGATGCGGGATCTCTGTGGAGGATGCGCAGGGTCGCGCACTAGAGGAAATTTCTTTAAAATTACCGGGTCACTTAGGCGCATGCAGCAGAGCTCGCGGCCATAGCATACATAGTGGACCACCCAGATTCGTTTCCCAGCAGACATATATTCGGACAGTTTATATGTTTGCAACAGCCTGATCGATTTTCTACCCCTGTGTAGGACACGAGGTTTTGTCTCCGCAGACGGGAAGCGCCTTCCATCAGCCCCACTACACCGCCATATGTTAGAAAAGGCAAAGGATAGGACTTTTGGCATAATTAAAGTTAGGAGTCACCATAGGTCATCCCCCCAGAAATGTAAAAGCCGACGCACTGGCAAAAGCAGGTTCCAGGCGAGGTCACTTTTGGACACCCCCAGCTAGCGCACCAGCTAGCACCCCTGTGAGTGCAGTTCAGGTCTCACAGACGGACATCAAAGATTTAGTTGAGGCACAGAAACAGGACAGAAATCTCAGGGAGATTTTTAAAGGTAACTTTGAGGCCCAATATGATAGGTTCAGACACGCTTTGACCACACATTAGGGTGTGATCATTAAAGACAAACTATATGTGGTTCCGAAACAAGATATGAATCAAATGATTGCCTTATTCCATGACAGTCAAGGACACCAAGGGATCGACCTGACCACAAGACACCTTAGACAACTCTGTTGGTGGCCCAACTTACGAAAAGATGTGACACACTACATCGTGAATTGTCTAATTTGTGCACAAAATAACCCGCCGAGGTACTCAAAGAAGGCACAACTCAGCCACACTCGCCCCGTTAATGGCCCCTGGACAAACCTCCAGATCGATTTTATAAGACCATTGCCCCCTTGCAGGAATGGCTATAAATATTTTCTGGTAGTTGTAGATACCTTTACCAAATGGGTCGAGGCCTTCCCTTCACGAACCAACACAGCTAAGACAGCTGCTAAGATCCTGACCCACCACATATTTACGAGATGGGGTCTCCCCAGAAGTATAGAGTTAGATCAGGGATCTCACTTTACAGGACGGGTCATGAAGAACGCCCTGAACATATTCGGCATAAAACAACATTTCCACATTGCGTATCACCCCCAGTCAAGCGGGATAGTCGAACGCATGAATCGGACCATAAAATCGACCCTTAGGAAGGTGGTACAGGAGAACAATTCGACTTGGGATTCATTGCTCCCATTCGCACTAATTTTCATCCGCAACACGGTTTCATCATCCACAGGTTTCACCCCACACACACTCATGACTGGACGCCCTATGAAAGGGACAGAATTCCTGTAAGGACTGGAGATGACTAGCCCCGAAGTGACGACTCTGACACAGGAGAAAGCATTCAAAGAATTAGTGGAAACTGTGAGGTCTGCACAGTTAGCAGCCGCAGTAACCCTAGGCAAGCGACGAAAAACAGAGCACCGCTTGTTTTAATAAGAATGTACACCCTACGGAATTTCAGGTTGGGCAACAGGTTATGTTATCTGTTTACAACCCCAGCACCTTATTGGCTCCTATATTTTCAGGCCCATATTCAATTTCGGACAAAATCAGCCCCTCCGTTTACAGAATATAATACCCCGACGGTAAGACTGCGTGGTTTCATATTAACCAACTGAAGGCGTATGGAACACAGTCTAACCACACACACCATGTCTTACTAGACGCAGCAGAACATCTTTCCCCGCCCACAAGAGACACATTTCCACCCTCCCCCTCACAGACCAGTTCCTCATCGGACTCGCCCTCGACTCCGCCCACTGACTCCAGGCCACACACCGGAACACCCACAAGCTGCCACAGCAGAGACAGTGACACTGACTGTGACAATGAGGACAGCCACAGCACTCCACCCTACAGCCCCCACTTTAGCGACTACGACCCCGACTCCAGTGACCCCATGGAGGCCACCTACATGAAATATCCAAACCCACACCCAGATCCACCACCCAACACCGACGACCCCGACAATGCCCCTTCAAATTTAGACCCCACATTTTGGCACAGGGACAATTCTTGTCAACTTCTCCGTAACGACGAGAGTGACCCCCGGTCACATGATGCAAAGATTGCATGCCTGATCCATACGAGGGTATGGGATCAGGGAGAAGAGGTAGACGTGATGTCTGACTCCCGACACAGCAACCCCTTTGTGACCCTGTTCACAGAGAAAGAGGAGAAGTGAGCTGTCCAGATAATGTAAAAGAGGAACCACTTGAGGGAAGCGATATCGTTTCTGATGGAACCTGCACGTATGTTTGTTTGTTTATATGTTAAGGGTTTGATTGGAGATCGGCCACTTTCTTTTCAGCTGAAAAGCTTGTGACCACCTCACATGCACGTTAGCTTGTCCGCAGATATCTCTGAGAACTTCACTCAGTTACATATCCTCTGGTGAACCGACAAAGTTCACAACTTATCTTATGTTTTCAGATGTTGGAGCATCTTGGCTCCTCCCTTGTTTTTCAGGTGCCCCTCTATTCTGGGAATATAGGCTGCAATTCCACGACGATTACATTCTTGCCCGTTCATTTCAGGTTGCTCAGGCAGTGGAGAAACGGCATTGAGGACCCGCCCTGTCTGAGAACCCCTTTTGGTCAGCTAAGCTCGGGTACAGCACAGCATGCCCTACCCGGGGATCCCATACAAATCTTACCCTTAGCGGCCCATATGCAACTCATTCGACCTTTTTGTTCCAAACTTTGGTTTCATTTTTCTTTAGGTAGCCCTTCGGCAGCCACCCCACATGCTATTTACATCCAGGAACATTCGGATGGTAAATCACAAAGCCTGCGAGACGGCTCGCAGTGGAAAAGTTGTTAGGTGTAGATCTGGTCCTAAATTCACATTTGAAAAAAGAAATGAGGGGAGTCACAGGATGTGACTTGGCCATTCATTTAAGGGACGATTGGAATGAGAGGGCAGATATACTAGCATTACAGATATTAAACTGTGTATTGAAAGATACTGTGCTTGATCCCATAGCTTTCGAACAGTCGAAGGAGGGATCACAGCAAGATCAGCCATATAGAAGGAAGAGAAAATGAAGACCACGATGGAAGCCGACATATTTGTACTGATTATTGTTGTATTTTTGCACGCGGACGCAAACCATGTTTCCCCCATGATCCCCGCCGTCAATGTTTCCCACACGCCGACTTCTCGAAGCCCAGTGATGAACAGCGAGGCTCAGACCTGGTGCACAAAATTCATGACCTGGTCCTCGCTTTCATATAAAATTGAGTCACTTTTGGTGATTGCAGTTCTCTGCATCATGGTGCAGACCCTCAGGGTGAGGAAATGGAAAAAGAGAGCCTCCCGCTCTTGCCCTCAACCATTTACCGAGTCCAATCCCCTATTTTCGGTTTTCACCAATCCCCCCCCCCCAACCCCTTGATGTATAAGAGATTTATTTAATGCGATCTGTAAATAAAAATGATTACGGATGTATTATATTGTTCTGTACTCGACTGCCGAGTCAGAAAGCGAGATGTACTGTGGTATGAATGAGTATGACTTTAGAATGTGATAGGATGTTTAAACATAAGACGAGAGTAGTTATTGCGATAGGTAAAGGTTCCCGTTTATTGGTAATGCATGTCCCCTTTGACATAGCGCCAATTAGAAAAAAAAATATCTAAAAATGTTTTGCCATAGTTGAGGACAGAGTAGACGCCCTGGAAATCGCTGAGGTCAGGGAACCCAAAGGAACACAGAGGAACCGTACATAGGTGATCCTTCACAATTTCTAGTGAGGATCACAAGGAGGGAGTGCAGACATCTAAGATGGACACCAATGAATACAAAATGGAAGACTGCAAAGAGTGCAGGGAAAACGGACATGGTAGAGAGCAAACAGCTTGCAGAAGCATTGAGCATTGGGACAGTTGCAGAAACCGTTTCCAGACAGCTGCAGAGTTCAGGCAGCGCTGTAAATGGGAAAGCCATTTACATAGTAATGAGGTGATACCGGGCCGTCCCAGAGACAATAGATACAATTAAGTATCAAGCCATACTTTTAATAGCAGCCGGGACACGATGGAGCCAGGGAAGCCAGGACAATAAGTCCTAAGAACCGCCCCAGCGATCAAGGAACGGCCCTAGGATTGGGGCGTTCAAACCATATCGATTGGAAAAGGCCCAATCGATCCCCAGCAGGTGAGGAAGCCCGCCCCAAGGGGCACGGACCCCCTGGGACCTATAAAAGAGAGGTCCCGCACATGGCTCAGTCTCCTGTCTCCGGCCTCCGACTCCAGCCTCCAGACTCCTGTCTCCTACACCAGCCGTCGAGCAGCAGCCATCCATCAGTAAGTGCCTACTGACGATCGCTACTTGACCCCGGCATTACTTATGCCCTTGCCGACCGACAGTGAACCGAAGCCTGCAGACCAGAACGGAAAGAAGGCCTTGTTCCCTGACCTCGCAGTCCTTCTTAGATTATTAGTCGTTTAGTGGTAGAAGTAAGTTAGTCTTTAGCGTGTGCATGAGTGTTATTATAATTGTGTTATAATAAACTCTAATTGTTTTGGACTTACTAATTGGTGTACAGCTTTATTGCTTTGAACTTGACCTTGATACTTGAGACGGTGTCTTTACGGCACCTGGCGACTCCAGAGCTTAGAACGTGAAACAGAGCCAAGTGAATGTTAAGCTCACTTACTCAAAACGAGCAACAACACACACCACACATGCACAACACTCACTCTATGCAAATACGCAACATAATACACCCAGCACGCACAAAGGACATACAACACCTTACACTTACACATAATAAAGCACACCAGCCCAGACATTTCAATACACACACACGTTCACACAAGACATACACACAGACACATAATACGCACTTACATAATACACACAACCACGCACAACACATACAGCACATAGGCATACACAACTCACAAACAGCATTCACCTATATTCACATTTAACACACATACAAACACACATGATGCAGACACAAACACCCACAGACATGCAAGCAAACAACGTACCCACACCCATACACAAAGTGCACAAGCACACACACGCAGCACACCTACACATAAAACACACAACGCATACACCCTTCAACCACACATAGCATACACATGCACATCACACCCACACACAAACAGCACCCAACACACGCCCACACATCCCACAAAGACACATGCAACATAACACACACAAGGCACATTCCCACACATACCACACTCAGCCATCAACACGCAAACAGAGAACAATACATAACATACACACACAGCATACACGCATAAACCCACAAACTTATCCAAGCACATGCAAACAGATTTGCACATATAGTGTTCCACACGTGAAACCTGGGATGGTGAATGACCAGACAGGAACAGGGTGTGTAATGGCAAACAAAGCTACAATGCGTTGAGCAATACTGAAATACTCAAGGGTGGATAGTGATAAGTGGAGAATTGTACTGAACTAACAAATAGCAGGACAGAAAACCTGCCCGCATATTTACATGCAAATACGTACTGACAAATACGTACCGACATGATAGAGATATGCAGTTACAGGCACAGGAATTGGAAGGAACCTGTAATATCTCAAAGAAGGGTAGGTCGAAAGATGTATAGTTTTACACAGCGGGAGGTAGGAACAAGTGATGGCATACACGCAGTATATTCGTTGCAGGCACAAGCGTACAGAATGGCAGGTGGGAAAACCGACTGACAGTCACATGGACAGGTACCAACACAGACTGCGATAGGTGTTGGGAAACAAGCAACATGTTGTCGGACACATACATGGAAGATCTGGAAAGGAATTCACACGAGTAAAGCCTAACAGTTGCTGACCCACACAGCAGGAGGTAGAGATGGGCTGTGGAACAAACTTGCTGATGGTGAAGGAAGCAATTGACGATCCCCAGATTCCCGGTATCCTCTTCTATCTCATGTTGTTCACTGTGCTCAATATGGCTTGCCCGCCAGACTGAAGACCTCATTGACTTCCCTCTCGGAAATGTAGGAAATGAAGTGGCTGGTTGACGTTTCCATCATCACTCTCCTAACCTCCTCACACTCAAAGTGACAACAAAGTGCAATATCAGGCCAAGCCTAAACAGAGGGATAATATCACCAGTTACATAGTGCAGAGCCTCGCCTGACATTCCCTGACAATCCCCTGTAGAATAGTCACTGACGCATCTTGTCAGAGCCCATCAGAAATATGGAAAACATGATAAAAGCCGTCCCGATTATTTGCACTGAGTTAGGAACTTGCTTTCCAATCCCGGCGTGTACTCACTCCTGCACACAATCCACTGGCGCAAGTCCCAAATCCTCCATCAATCACTTCCTGCCCGGCAACCATCTGCAATATTTGTGCTGCAGCTAATCCTGCCAATTGCACATTCCAATTCCAATCACTGTGGAAGGGAAATTAACATAAACGAACTTCAAAGACTGCTGGGAAATGCTTGGCTATAGTTCAACACTGCTTTTGAATGAAAGTAAGTAGGTCAGGTAAGATAACTGAAATATTGCTGAAATATTCTGGTGTCGGCCTTATTATGAAATCAAATTTCCCTCCGAAAGATAACAAAATGTGTACACGTGTTGTTTTTTTGCCAAGGGCAAGAATTTCCGCACTGCGTGTTTCATCTTACGTACTTTCCAACGTCTACTTAATATAAACATGCCTGTTTACTTCAATATGTTATTTCTGACTATAAAGAAATGTTTCCTTCAATCGAATCTCAGAGTGCAGTGCACTGGCGTTTGCAGCGGGAACACTCTCTCTCTAAAAATATATTTGTGTAAATAAATTTTCTTAAATTGAACCTCGAGGAATTTGTCTTTATTATAATTTCGATGACAAATTGGCGGAGTCGGCAGGATTTCTGCATTTAACGGGACGTGAACGCCAATACGATTCTCTAAACAGGACTCTCAGCTGAAAGGGAGAGAACCATAGCACGACCCCAGGTGAAAGGGGGGGGGGGGGTCTGATGCTCCGCAGTCTTGATTACCGGCCAATGACTCATGCTAGGAGAGTTATTTTAATTAATAAATTAATGATAGCTGCACGAGAAGAAAAAAGGAGCCGGAGAGACTAAAAAATGTTTTAATAGCTGGGTGGGAGGCTGAGCTGTGAGGTGGATGCCGATCTGCTTCAATTGGATTTGGACAGGCTGGGTGAGTGGGCATATACGTGGCAGATGCAGCATAATGTGGATGAATGTGAGGTTATCCAATTCAGTAGCAACATTAGGAAGGCAGAGTAATATTTGAATGGGTGAAAATTCGAGAGGTGATTACACATCCTTGGTATCCTCGTGCAGCAGCCAGTGAAAGTAAAAGCACAGGCAGAGCAAGCAGTAAAGAAAACAAATGGCATGTTGGCCTTCATAGCCGGAGCATTTGAATATAGGAGTAGTGATGTTTTGCTGCAATTGCATGGGCATTGTGAGGCTATACCTGGAGTATTGTGTGCAGTTTAGGTTTCCTTACGTCAGGAAGGATGTTCTTGCTATGGAGGGAGTGCAGCGAAGGTTTACCAGGCTAGTTTCTGAAGATGGCAGGCCTGTCATATGAGGAGAAACTAAGTCGGTTGGGATGCCATTGATGGAGTTTAGAGGAGTGAGAGGGGATCTCATAGAAACGTAACAAAATGCAGACAGCATTAGAGAGGATTGATTCACGAAGATTGTTCCCGAAACTGGAGGAGCCCAAAATTCGGAGTCATGATTTGAGGATAAGGAGTAAACATTTTAGGACTGAGGTGGACAGTGGTTAACACTGCTTCCCCAGAGCGCGGGGACCCGGGTTTGATTCACGCCTTGGGTGACTGTCCTTGTGAAGTTTGCACCCTCTCCCCGTGTCAGCATGGGTTTTCCTCCAGGTGCTCCGGTATCCTCCCACAGTCAAAATATGTGCAGATTAGGAGGATTGCCCATGATCAATTGCTCCTGATGGTGGGATTGCAGGAATAGGACAGGGGATTGAGCCTAAGTAGGGGGGTGGGTCCTTCAAAGGGTCGGTGCAAACTCTATGGACCGAATGGCTTCGTTCTGCACTGTCAAGATTCTGGGGGACGCTATCACTTTCTTCTGGTGAATCTGCCGAATTCATTACCACAAAATGTTGTTGAGGCCAAAACGTTGCGTAATGTCAAAAGGAATTAACAATACCTCTTGGGGCTGAAGGGATCAACGGATATGGGGGGAATGCGGTATCATTTTATTGAACATGATGATCAGTCATGATCGTAATGAATGGAGGAGCAAATGGCCTCCTCCTCCTTCTATATGCTACGTATGTTCCTGTGTTTGAAGAGGTGGAATATAGAACCTGCGTTGTTCCGAGCAGAGGAGACAGAGAGGCATATTGAACATTCTATCACATTATGGACACGGCAGTGAGGATCTGTGCGACGGATTTAGAAGCAGTGCAGAAATTGACGCAAAGACATTTCCAGGACAGCTGTCTTCCTGTTACATGGTGGGATTAGAGAAACTGGAATTGTTGTTCTTGGAGAAGAGAAAGTTGAGGGAAATGTGACAGAGGTTTTCAGAATAGTGACGGGATTTAACGGTACAGAGAGATATTCACAAAGGCAGAGGTGTTTAGATCCAAAGGACACAGGGTTAATGTGATTGGAGATAGAATCAGCGGCTGAATGAAACACAGTTTAACAGGGCACTTGGTTAGTATCTGAAGTGGACAGTCGCAGAATGTGGCGAAGCCAGATTCAAATCAGAAGCAAATTGAATAAGTAATTGGAGAGGCAATTTTCAGCACAATGACGAGGGGACGGGGAATTGAGATTAGCTGAGGTGCTCTTGCCGGCCCCCCGCTGTACAGACACCCCTAGTGGTCAACTGCAGATTTATACACATTCTGTGATCTATTTATTCAATAAGTAATTGATTCGAATTGCCCAGCTAAATAGAACAGTCACATTCCAGAGTACAGAGTATCTGAAGGAACACTCTGACATTAATAATTACATTTCTGAATGGTCAGTCAGAGTGAATGTCATCTCTGAAACAACATGAGATCAAGGAACATTTCTACCGCTGTTTAACACAGCTTCCAATTATAATTTATGATTTAAAGTAATCATACTTGAGCAGCTTATGAGGTAGGTTGTTGTTTAATTAAGTCTCAGAGCCTCGCCTATTCACACCTAAGAATTAACGCAGGTGTAATTTGTGTACAGGTGAAAGAAAGCAACAATTTGAACAATATTAAAACGTCACTATCTCCTTGGAGATACTCAAATGTATAGAGCTAGTGTTTTGGGAATGTATCACCTCATATCTTACTTCAGAGAGATTGCCTGCTGGGTCAACAAACAAATTCATTTCACACATAAAATGCATCAACCAATTGAATGGGTCAGGAAAATCTTCTATCTGATCCTTTGTGTTCCTGGTAAGTGTCTAAAGTCCATTATCCTGAGTAAATCTATGCATGAGCTTGTTTGTGGTATTATTCTGTGAATGACCATGTTAAATGTGATCTAATATTATTGTCATACACCCGCGGAAATCCATGCAAACACGGGGAGAACGTGTAGACTCCGCACAGACAGTGACCCAGCAAGGAAGCGAACCTGGGACCCTGGCGGTGTGAAACCACAGTGCTAGCCACTTGTTCTACCGTGCTGCCCAAATGTGTGTGACTAACTGCAGCGGAAGCGATGAACTGAGTGTGGGTTATTAATTGGAGTCAACACCGAGCTGCAGTGCCATGTGTTTCCTGGACATTATTTCATTGTACAACTGTAATCAATCTCGGGAATCATCTGACTCTTATTCCAAGTAGAGTTAACGACACAACCTTATGGTGGTGATTAAAGTCCTTTCCGAGGCATGGTCCTGTGAATTATTTGGTTTTGAATGTTTGGCCGCCGGAGTAACTGGAAATCTGCGTTTTGGATGGTAGCTTAGATAATGGTTCAGATTCAGTAACTTCCGAACCGATCCTAACCCATAATTTATTGATGCCAAATTCCATGCTGCCTGTGCTTAAAAACGGAGCATTACTGTCAGTAATTTCTAGTCTATTCTCCCTTCTTCATCCTTCAGTAAACGGAGAGGCAATTGTGGTCCTGTCCTATGGAAACTGTGGCCTCTCCGCCTGCACCACTCGATGCCTGGTGGGAATGTCAACGGCGGATCTCCTGGTCATTATTACTGAGGTTTAGCACCAGGCGAATCAATGATTATTCTTTCAAATTATCTTTTCTGTGGATCACCCCTGTGTGCAGTCTTCAATATGTTCTTATCCGTGCAGCCTTAGATTGTTCTGTCTGGTTCACCGTCGCTTTCACATTTGATCGATTTGTTGCCATTTGTTGGCAGAAGCTGAAATATAAACATTGCACCAGGAAAACTACGAAGGTGGTTCAAACAACAACCGGGATTTTGCTCTGTTTAAAGAACATTCTCATGTATTTTAGATTTAAACCTGGGAAGATCATTGACTATGTACCAATGCACTGTGTCAATAAGCCAATCTACTTTACCCGAGATGGATTGGATTCAGAATGTTTGAAAAGGCTTTAACCCCATTGATACCATTCGGTTTAATTCTGTTGCTTAATACTCTAAAAGTCAGACACATTATAGTGACCAATCGAGTCCGTAAGGGACTGAGGTGGCCAGAGCAAGGGAGATGCTCAGAGTGACTCAGGGATGGAGAGCAGAAGGAAGTCTATTGTTTTACTCTTCAGCATATCCGGCAGCTTTATACTTCGGTGGTCGGTGTACCTTTTATGTTTTTTTGGTGCTGCAGATGGGTTAGATGATGAGTCTTACTATAACTTCGGAAGAATTGCATATATGCTGCGGGATTTAAGTTGCTGCACAAACACATTTATTTATGTGTTGACTCAGTCCCAATTCAGAGACCAGTTGAAGAGCGCGGTGAAATATCCAGATACATCAATTATTAATTTGATTAATAAACGATAACATTGAAAGCAGCTCAATGATCCAATCTGCAGAGCAAGAGGGGACCACCGGAGGAAGGAAAAGAAAGGGCCTGGAGGATTCTAAAACCTCAATGAGCCATCAACACATGCAAGTCATCCGTCCGCCTAATTATTTATAGAAATATTTTATACATTTAGCAATTCTGAACTTCATTATTGCTGAATAAAGAGAAAGGACGGAGTTTCCTATCTTCCTGTGGTAAGGATATTTCATAAGATTACCAGATGAAGAGGAATAGCATTTTTTTAAGAGATGAGCGCTGTTCGTTTAGCAAGACACTTAGCTTTTATTCACCTCCATAACGTCACATGACAATCTTCCTGTGTCAGCTCAGCAGCTTCACAAACTCTCATCGATTCCATTGTTTTCTCCAGACACGAGGATTCCAATGGAATTCTGTCCGTCCTCCCACTTTCTACCCTCAATAAACTCTCCATCAGCAAAATCTATGACTTAACTCACAGTGAGACCGATTCGTCAATCATTACCTGTGCTCTCTGTCCTGCACTGATTTTCAGTCCAGCAATACCTTGAGTGGAAAAACTGATATCCTTACTTCAAACCTCTTCCTATATTATCTCCTCCCTCTGTCTTGACAACTCTGGATTCCAGCCGATCTGACCATTGCATTAAGGTCGCTGGGAATATCCTGTCCCATCACATTCCTTACGGAATAGGACGTGACAAGCTCAGATGGAGTTGCCCCGGGCCTCTCAACATCGAACATTCTCAACATGATCAAAATTCGGGGTGGAAACCTCCTTGAACCAGGTACCGTTCACTCTCAGCCAATGAGCTAACAGAAGGAAAACACATACCAGCTTCATCCTCATCAACCTGCCAGCCGCAGGGGCATCAGTTTATGGCAGTATCAGTACAAGTGACCATCACACTGCCCTCTCGATTTCATCTTCACATTGAGTGGTGTGTGGCACATAGGCGTGGGCCTTGATCAGAGACACCTGCAATATCTGGTTTGGGTTTACCCTGGGTTAAACAGGGTTAAACCCTGTTTGGGCTTCTGTGTGTGGTGTTGCAGTTAAAAAAAAGGGCAGCAGGGTAGCATGGTGGTTAGCATAAATGCTTCACAGCTCCAGGGTCCCAGGTTCGATTCCCGGCTGGGTCACTGTCTGTGTGGAGTCTGCACGTCCGCCCCCTGTGTGCGTGGGTTTCCTCCGGGTGCTCCGGTTTCCTCCCACAGTCCAAAGATGTGCGGGTTAGGTGGATTGGCCAGGCTAAATTGCCCGTAGTGTCCTAATAAAAGTAAGGTGGGGGGGGGGGGGTTGTTGGGTTACGGGTATAGGGTGGATACGTCGGGTGATCATTGCTCGGCACAACATCGAGGGCCGATAGGCCTGTTCTGTGCTGTACTGTTCTATATTCTATGTTCTATGTTATTATCTGTCCAGCCAGGACGAGTAACGGTAGATATGTCCAATAATGCTGTAGCACGAGGTTACCTGCCAGATATGCTGATACAAGCCTCCCTCTCCCTTATTGTAAAGAAAGATAGGGACACGACGGAGTATCGTTTATTATAGCCCATTTCACAGCTAAATATGGAAGCCAACACAGGTGGAGAAGGTAGTCAAGAAGGCATACGGCATGCTTTCCTTCATTGGCCGGGGCATTGAGTATAAAAACTGGCAAGTCATGTTTCAGCTGTATAGAACATTAGTTAGGCCACACTTTGAGTACATTGTTCAATTCTGGTCGCCACACTACCAGAAGGATGTGGAGGCTGGAGATAATTTGCAGAAGAGATTTATCAGGATGTTGCCTGGTATGGATGGCATTAGCTATGAGGAGAGGTTGAATAAACTCGGTTTGTTCTCACTGGAACGACCGAGGTTGAGGGGCGACCTGATAGATGTCTACAAAATTATGAGGGGTATAGACAGAATGGATAGTCAGATACTTTTCCCCAGGGTAGAGGGGTCAATTAATTGGGGGCATATGTTTAAGGTGCGAGGGGCAAGGTTTAGAGGAGATGCACGAGGCAGGCTTTTTACACAGAGAGCAGTGGGTGCCTGGAACTCGCTGCTGGAGGGTGTGGTGGAAGCAGGGACGGTAGTGACGTTTAAGGGGTATCTTGACAAATACATGAATAGGATGGGAATAGAGGATTACGGATCCCGTAAGTGTAGAAGATTTTAGTTTCGACGGGCAGCATGGTCAGCGCAGGCTTGGAGGGCGGAAGGGCCTGTTCCTGTACTGTACTTTTTGTTGTACTTACAGGCCCATTTCACAGCTAAATATGGATGCCAAGACACTGGCTAAGTTACTTCCGTTGCGGTTGGAGACATGTGTCCCAGATATAGCGTTAGACGGGATTTGTGAAAGGTCGGCAGCTCTCCTCTAATATACACCGGGTCCTCAATTCTGTTCTCTTGCCTTCTTTGTCTCCCATGCAGTATGTGATTAAAGCTATGAATGCAGAGAAAGCATTCGAAAGAGTGGAATGGAAGCACCTCATTGAGGGCCTTGGGAAGTTTGGATTTGGGCAGCAATGTGTGTAACTGGTAGACACGAATCTCGTGGCGAGCGTTCACACGAAGGCAACAAGGTCGGGATACTTTCCTCTGAGTAGGGGTACAAGACAGGGATGTCCATTGTCAGCGCTCCGTTTCGTTCTGCCGATCTAACCTCTGACACTGAGGGATTATGAGGGATGGAGGGGGATTAATCAGCTTTCTGATGATGACCTGCTCCTTAAGTCACGGATCCAGTCTGCTCTATAGACGGGACGATGAGGTGCTGAGCCTTTTGCTTCTTTTCGGGCGATAAATAAATCTGGGAAAAGTGAGTACTTCCTGGTTCGTCCCCCAGAAGGACGGCTAATCTGGGGGCATTGCACTTCCGCCTGAGCAGATGTAGCTTCCAGTATCTGGGCATGCAGGTTTCATATAATTAACATAGGTTTCATAAGTTAAACTTTATAAGTTTGTTAGATAAGATTAGATTTGATTTACAGAGATGGAGTAGCCTTATCTTGTCCCTGATGGGCCGAGTTTAAAATGAACATTCTGCCGAGGTTTCTATTTGAGTTCACAAGTTTTCTTGCCAAATCGCCCTTTGATGGAGTGAACAATTTAGTGAATGCCTTTATAAGGGCTGACAGAGTGCAGAGAATTCACAGGGTGTACTTCCAGCGGGGCCAACAGTTGGGTGGCGCAACACTACATAATTTCCTCATATATTACTGGGCGCCAAGGCGGAGAAGGTGTTCGGGTGGGACAGAGAGTCGGACACCATGTGGGGGAAGTTGGAAGCAAGTTCATGGAGAAGATTGAGCTTTTCTGCCCCAGTAACGGCACAACTGCCATTCTGTATAACGGGATATACCGCAAATCCAGTGTTTATCTCCACCTTGAAGATATGGAGACAGCTCCGACAACATTACAAGCCCAGCGCCATGTCACTATTGGCTCCTTTCAATGGTAACCAATTGTTTCCGCCATTGGGTTTGGATCCGACTTTTAAGGCCTGGGAAGGAGTTAACGTGCTTCAGAGACCTGTATATAGATGGATGGTTCGCCAGTTGGGAGGAGTTCTCGGCAATATTCCAACTATCAAGGTCACACCTCGTTCAATATTTTCAATTGCACAATTTAGTCCGTAGTCACATCCATCCCAACTGGAGGAAATCTTACGTTATCAAATACTGGAGGGGTGGGAAGGATTTTGAACAAGTCTGAGCGGGCCGTCTCACTGCAATCTTCGTGGCTTGATCAGGTGATGGTGAAATGGAAAGAGATGCTGAGACTATCTGAGATGAGGTTGTGTGGAATGAGGCCCTGTGTTGGGTAAATTCCACCTCACCCTGCGCGGGGTTCTGACTCATCCAGCATAAGGTGGATTGAGAGTTGAGATGTTTTCTTCCTTGCTGTTTTAGTGGGAATAAAGATAGCAATTAAGGGTATTGTTTTCACTGTGTTGAGCAGGATTATTTAAGGAGCGATTGTAGGTTATTTTAAAGTGTGATGTTAAGTGTATTTTAAATCTGTGTCAGTAATAAAGTTTGTTTTAATATCCCCATTTCTTTGTTTAATCACTCCTAAAGTGAGGTAACCCAATCCTCACAGTCTTAAAGAATTAAAATTAAGTATTGGAGTTTCTGATCGGTGTTCGAGTTTCTATGGAGCACTAATGATGATTTTCCAAAATTTACTAGACTCTGGGGTGGTTTCGGTGGACCGGAAATTAGCAAACGTGACACCACTGTTTAAAAAAAGGAGGTAGGCAGAGAGCAGGAAATTATAGGCCAGTGAGCTTAACTTCGGTAGTAGGGAAGATGCTGGAATCTATCATCAAGGAAGAAATAGCGAGGCATCTGGATAGAAATTGTCCCATTGGGCAGACGCAGCATGGGTTCATAAAGGGCAGGTCATGCCTAACTAATTTAGTGGAATTTTTTGAGGACATTACCAGTGCAGTAGATAACGGGTAGCCAATGGATGTGGTATATCTGGATTTCCAGAAAGCCTTTGACAAGGGGCCACACAAAAGGTTGCTGCAGGTGATTAAGCTGCATGGCATTAAGGGTAAAGTAGTAGCATGGATAGAGGATTGGTTAATGAATACAAAGCAAAGAGTGGGGATTAATGGGTGCTTCTCTGGATGGCAATCAGTAGCTAGTGGTGTCCCTCAGGGAATCGTGTTGGGCCATCAATTGTTCACAATTTACATAGATGATTTGGAGTTGAGGACCAAGGGCAATGTGTCCAAGTTTGCAGATGACACTAAGATGAGTAGTAAAGCGAAAAGTGCAGAGGATACTGGAAGTCTGCAGAAGGTTTTCGACAGGTAAAGTGAATGGGCTAGGGTCTGGCAGATGGAATACAATGTTGACAAATGTGAGGTTATCGATTTTGGTAGTAATAACAGAAAACGGGATTATTATTTAAACGATAAAATATTAAAGCATGTCGCTGTGCAGAGAGACCTGGGTGTGCTAGTGCATGAGTCACAGAAAGTTGGTGCAACAAGTGATTAATAAGGCAAATGGAATTTTGTGCTTCATTGCTAGAGGGATGGAGTTTAAGACTAGGGAGATTATGTTGCAATTGTATAAGGTGTTAGTGCGGCCACACCTGGTGTATTGTGTTCAGTTTTGGTCTCCTTACTTGAGAAAGGACATACTGGCACTGGAGGGTGTGCAGAGGAGATTCACCTGGTTAATGCCAGAGTTGAAGGGGTTGGATTATGAGGAGAGGTTGAGTAGACTGGGACTGTACTCGTTGGAATTTAGAACGATGAGGAGGGATCTTATAGAAACATTTAAAATTATGAAGGGAATAGATAGGATAGATGCGGGCAGGTTGTTTCCACTGGTGGGAGAAAGCAGAAGAAAGCAGGTCTGACTTTGCAGCTTCACGTTCACCATCACGGAAGCGTGAACATTATTTTACCTCCAGCATCAAGGCTAAAAATATGTTATTTCCGAAGTCAGGAAAATGGATTTTATATTTTGCTTGATGCCTCAAAGGAATAGATTCATGAATGAGGGGCACAGCGGGTCAGCGGTTAGCACGACGACCTCGCACACACGCACACAGACCCTGTCTGATATTCCCCTCTCTCACACACAGACCATGTCTGATATTCTCCTCTCTCAAACACACACAAACCTTATCTGATATTCCCCTTTCACACACAAACACTGTCTGATATTCTCCTCTCACACACAAACTCTGCCTGATATTCCCCTCTATCACACACAAACCCTGTCTGAAATTCCCCTCTCTCTCACACACACACAAACCCTGTTTTATAAACCCCGCTCTCTCACACACAAACAAACACTATCTGATATTCCCCTCTCTCACACGCAACCCGTGTCTGATATTCCCCTCTCTCTCACACATACACACAAACCCTGTCTGATATTCCACTCTATCTCTCACACACACACAAACCCTGTCTGATAATCCCTTCTCTTTCTCACACACACAAACTCTGTCTGATATTCCCCTCTCTCTCGCACACACAAAACGTGTCTGATATGCCTCTCACACACACAAACCCTGTTTGATATTCGCCTCTTTCACACACACATTAACCCGAGCCTCCGAGCGGGTAGGGGGCTATGAGGTGATTCTTGGACAGGCTGGAGCTCCCGAGAGTGGAGCAGGAGAAGCTGCAGTGATTGAGGGCCCCGATTGGGTGAGGGAAGTGCTGGATTGTGAGTTTTCAATGTAGGCTGGAAAGGCTCCCGATGTAGGTGGGTTTGCAGCCGAGTTTTATCAGAAGTTTCTGTCGGAGCTGAGGCCTCTGCTTGTTGCAATGTCCAAACAGCCAATGCGGAGGGGAGGACCCCACATTGTCACAGTCACCCATATTATTGTTGTTAAAGATGGACAAAGACACGGAGCAGTTAGGGTCAAACCGTCCGATGTCACTGTTCAATGTGGACGCAAAGCTGGTGGCAACGGTGTTGGTGTCACGGAGAGAGAATTGGGTGCTGGGCGTGGTAAGAGAGGACCAGACGGGGCCCGTGAGGCGGCAGCTGATGTTGCCTAATGTACACAGGCTGCTCGGCGTTATACTGATGCCCTCGGAGGGGCAGGAATAGGAAGTGGTGGTAATGTAGCGGGGAAGACGCGGACCAGGTTAAATGGGAATATCTGTTGGAGGTGTTGGGTTGACTTAGTTTCGGGAGGGTGTTTGTGGATTGGGTCCGGCTGTTGTATAAGACACCGAAGGCTAGTGTGGGGATGAATTGGATTAGTTGTGAGTACATTGTGCTACACCGGGAGACGAGGCACCGCTGCTTTCTGTTCTGGGTCAGAGTAGTTGACAATGACGGACAGGGCATCGGATGGGTGAAGGGGGATTGAGCGGGAAGGGAGCAAAATACAGGGTCTCTTTGTGTGCAGATGACCTCCTGTTGCATAATCATAGGATTTACAGTGCAGAAGGAGGCCTTTTGGCCCATCGACTCTGTACAGGTCTTTGCAAAGGCCATCCGAATTAACCCCATACCTCGACACTATCCTCAGAACCCAGTAGCCCCGCCTCATCTTTTTGCAGTCAAAGAGCAATTTATCCTGTACAACCACCTAACCTGCACATCTTTGAACTGTGGGAGGAAACCGGAGCACCTGGAGGAACCCGAATCGACAGTGACCCAGGGTGGAATCGAACCTGGCACCCTGGAGCTGTGAGGGAACAGTGCTATTCTGCACATATCTGACACGGCGGGGCGTTTTGAAAGGATTCTGGGAATCCTGGGGTAATTTGACCGTTTCCCGGGATATAAATTGAAAATGGGGAAAACTGACGTATTCCAGATAAATTCCGGGTACAGGAGGTGAGACTGGGGGAGTTTCCGTTCCTAGTGCTGAGGGTGAGTTTCTACTATATCGAGATACAGGTCGTGGTGACTTCGGCCCAGCTGCACAAGATAAACTTGGCGCAATTGGTGGAGGAATGGAGGCGGTCTTCAAGAGGTGGAATGTGTTGCCCTAGACTTTGGCAGGATGAATACAAACGGTGAAAATGACGGTGCTGCCCAAGTTTGTGTTCACCCTTCACAACCTCCCGCTCTTGTTCCTAGACTGGTGAATGGGATGAGTTTGATGTTCGTGTGGGCAGGAAAGGTCCCGGGGGAGACCAGTTTGAGGGCAATGTTGAGGTTGGTGTGGGCAGGAAAGGTCCCGGGGAATACCAGTTTGAGAGCACTGTCGAGGTTGGTGTGGGCAGGAAAGGTCCCGGGGAACACCAGTTTGAGGGCACTGTTGACGTTGGTGTGGGCAGGAAAGGTCCCAGGGGAGACCAGTTTGAGGGCACTGTTGAGGTTGGTGTGGGCAGGAAAGGTCCCGAGGTGTGACCAGTTTGCGGGCACTGGATTTGGTTGGTGTGGGCAGGAAAGTTCCAAGGGGGAGACCAGTTTGAGGGCACTGTTGAGGTTGGTGTGGGCAGGAAAGGTCCCAGGGGGAGACCAGTTTTATGGCACTGTTGAGGTTGGTGTTGGCAGGAAAGGTCCCAGGGGTAGAGCAGTTTGGGGACTGGGAGCCGCCAAAGGCGAGGGTTTGGGTAATGGAGCTGGCAGAATATTTGCACCACCTGGAAAGAGTTCAGTTCACCACACGTGTAGTGGAAGATGAGTTAACCCTGAGGTGGAAGCAGTTTATTCACTTCTTTAAAGTGAATGGATGTGTCAGCGGAGGCGGTGGAGGGGGAGGGGGGGGGGGCAGAGGTGAGAATGGGTGTTTTATTTTGTTTAGGGCGGAAAGCAAAATAAAGAGGTGGGTTTGGTGTGACGGAGGGGTGAGGTTTGGAGTGTGCGGGTGGGAGAGGGAGTAGACGGTGAGAGTAAGTTGTTAGTTTGCTGAACTATTGCCCAGGTTTGGCTTTTGTCTTTTTGTAAATATGAAAAACGCCTTCAACAATAATATTTTTTGTATTACAAGTTGGATGTCGGAATTCCAGTAAATATTTCTTCTCATTCGATACACTGAATTGGAGGTAAAGAAGTGAAGAGAAGATTCAGAGATTGACTGGGTGCAGGCAGCAGAGCCAAAGAAATCGAACTGACTGTTCCATTTTTACGTTCAGTGTCAAAGGGGAAATTGACACAAATGCAATCATCGATGTATCAAAAATAGAGTCGGTCATTCAGATAGAACGTTGCCGATGTGAGGGGAGGCCAGAACTAGGGGTCATATTTTGAGGATGTGGGGTAAGCATTTTATGTCTGAGCTAACGAGCGTTGTCTTCACCCAGAGACTGGTGAATCTGTGGATCCTCACTACCACAGAAAGTAGTTGAGGCCAAGACGTTATGTAATTCCAAGAAAGAATTAGGAATGGCTCTTTGAGCTTAAGCGATCAAGTTGTATGGAGGGAAGGCAGGATTAGGATATTGAACTTGATGATCAGCCATGATCAGAATGAATGGCGGAGCAGGCTCGAAGGGTCGAATGGCCTTACGCATTTTCTATTTTCTATGTGTGTTTCTATGTATAAAGAGGTGGAATATGGAACCTATGTTGCTCTGAGCCGAGGAGAGCTTGAGCCAGATTTAAAATTTTGGCTAATTGTGGACACGATATTGAGGGACGATTCGAGAGTTTTAGAAACAGTCGAAATTGATTCAGAGAAACATGCCTGGCAGCTGACCTTCTGTCGCGTGGATGGATTAACGAAACTGAGCTGATCTTGCAGGTAGCCCCCACTGTACAGACATTCCAAATGGTCAACTGCAGATTTATAAACATTCTGTGATATTTTCATTCAATTAATTATTGAATCGAATTGCCCCAGCGAAATAGAACAGTCACATTCCAGAGTACAGAGTATCTGAAAGAACGCTCTGACATTAATGATTACATTTCTGAATGAACAGTCAGAGTGAATGTCATCTCTGAAGCGATATGAGATCAAGGAAGATTTCTACCGCTGTTTAACACAGCTTCCAATTATAATTTATGATTTAATGTAATCATACGTGAGCAGTTTATGAGGTAAGATGTTGTTTAATTAAGTCTCAGAGCCTCGCCTATTCACAACTGGGAATTAACACAGGTATCGTAATTTGCTTGACTAAAGTTTAAGAAAAACATCAATTTAAATAATAGTTAAACGTCACTAACTCTATGGATAATCTGGAATGTATAAGGTTAGTGTTTTTGGAAAGTATCACCTCACATCTTCCTTCAGAGACATTGTCTGCTGGATCAAGGAACGGATTCACCACACAGAAAATGCATCGACCAATTCAATGGGTCAAGAAAATATTCTATACGATCCTCGCCATCGTTGGTGTTCCTGGTAAGTGTCGAAAGTCCATTATCCTGAGTACATCTATGCGTCAGGTTACCTCTGGTATTATGCGGTGAATGACCATGTTGCATTCAATCAGAATATTATTTATTTTATTCATTTACAGGATGTGGCTGTCGCTGGTTAGAGCAGCACTTTTTGCCCATCCCTGGTTTCCCTTCTGACGGTGGTGGTCAGTTGCCTTCTTGAACCGCTGCAGTCCGTGAGGTAGGTGTCTGTGCACTCACAGTGCTGTTAGGGAGGGATTTCCAGGACGTCTCCCCAGCGACAGTGAAGGAACGGCGATATATTTCCAAGTCAGGATGTGAGTGACTTGGAGGGGAACCTCCAGGTGGTGGGGTTCCCATGAATCTGCTGCTCTTGTCCTTCTAGATGATAGTGGTCGTGAGTTTGGAAGCTGCTGTCAAAGGAGCCTTAGTGACCGACTGCAGTGAATCTTGTAGATGTTACACACGAATCTCATTGTTCGTCGGCGGTGGAGGGTTTGTATATTTGTGGAATGGAGAACAATCAAGCGGGGCTGCTTTGCCCTGTATGGTGTTGAGCTTTTTCAGCGTTGTTGGAGCTGCACTCATGCAGGAAAGTGGAAATACGTCCTTCACACTCCTGACTTGTGCCATGGTGGACAAACTTTGCGGGGCCAGGAGGTGAGTTTGCTGGAAGTAGGAGTCTGAGTGTTTGACCTGCTCTGGTAGCCACAGTATTAATATGGCTGGTCCAGTCAATTTCTGATCAATGGTAACCCCCAGAATGTTTATTGTGCCGGCATGAGCGGTAGTAATGTCATTGAAAGTCAGGAGATGGTGTTTAGTTCCTCTCCTGTAGGAGATGGCCATTGCCTGGCACTTGTGTGGCACGAATGATGCTTGTCACTTGCCAGCCCAAGCCTGGATATTGTCCATGTCTTGCTGCATTTGGATATGAAGTGCTTCATTATCTGAGCAGTCAAGATTTGTGATGAACATTGTGAAGTCATCTGTAAACATTTCCACTTCTAACCTTACGATGGAAGTCAGGGCATTGATGAAGCAGCTGAAGATTGTTCGGCCGAGGACACTACCCTGAGGAACTCCTGCAGTGATGTCCTGGAGCAGAGAGGATTAAACTACGACCACCGTAACCATTTCCTTTATGCCAGGTATGACAACAACCAGCGGAATGTTTTCCCCCTGATACCCATTCACTCCTGTTTAGCTAGGGTTCTTTGATGTCATACTCGGTTAAATGCTGCTCATTTCAACGACAGTCTCTATCACCTCTGGCATTCAGCTCTTTTGTCCATCTTTGAACCAAGGCTGTAATGAGGTCAGGAGCTGAGTGACCCTGGCGGAACTCAAACTGAGCGTCCGCGAGCAGGTTATTGCTGAGTAAGTGCCGCTTGATAACACTGCTGATGTCTCCTTCCAGCAATGTGTTGATGATGCAAAATTTTGAAGAGCGTTAATTGGCTGGGTTCGATTTGCCTGTTTCTTGGCACAGACACCTGGGCAATATATCACCTTGCCGAATAGATGCCAGAATTCCAGCTTTACTGAAACAGTTTGGCTGGGGGCTCGGCAATTCCTGGAGCACAATTCTTCAGCAATATTGAGGCGATATTGTCAGGGCCCAGAGCCTTTGCAGTATCCAGTCCCTTCAGCCTTAACTTGATATCACGTGGAGTGAATAGTATTGCCTGAAGACGGACATCAGTGTTGCTGAGGACAACTGGAGAAGACCAAGAGGGATTGTCCACTTCGGACTTCTGCCTGAAGATTGTTGCAAATGCCTCAACCATGGCATTTGTATACGTGCTCGTGTTTCCTACATCATTGATCATGCACATATTTGTGGAGCCTCTCCCTCGATGGCTGGATGTGGCCGTACGACAGAGCTTAGATCCAGTGGGTTTATTGGGGAGTCACTGACCTCTGTCTATTCCTTACTGCTTATACTGTTTGGCACACCATTGGTCCCGTACTGTAGCTTCACCAGGTTGACAACTCATTGTTCGCAAAGTCTAATGTTGCTCGTGACATGCTCTCCGTCATTCTTCATTGAACCAGGGCTGATCCCCTGTCTTTCTGGTAAAGGTAGCGTGCGAGATATGCCTGGCCACCTGTATGAAAATTGTTGATGAATACAATTCTGCTGATGTTTCACAGCCCCTCATGGATGCCCTGTCTTGGAGTCGCATGGTGTGTTTGAAGTACATCACATTTAGCACGGTAATAATGCCACAGACTATGATGCAAGATATTCTCAATGTGAAGATGGAACTTTGTCTCCACAAGTACTGTGCGGTGGTAATTTCTACCAATACTGTCGTATACAAATACATCTGCAGCATGCAGATTGGTGAGGATGGGGTCAAGTATGTTTTCCCTCTTGTTGGACCCCCACAACCTGCTGCAGTCCCAGGCCACAGCAATGTTTTTTGGACACGGCCAGCTCGATCTGTGGTGCTGCTATCGAGCCACTCTTGATGTTGGAAATGGAAGGCCCCCACTCAGAACATATCCTGTTTCTTTACCACCCTCAGTGCTTCCTCCAAGTCGTGTCCAACATGAAGCTGTACTGATTCATCAGCTGATGGTGACTGGAATGTGGTAATCAGCAGGAGGTATCTTTGCCCATCTTTAATCTGAAGCCAGGAAACTTCATGGGTTGGAGGGTCGATGTTGAAGAACCCCAGGGAAACTCCCTCCCGACTATACCACTGTGCTGCCACCTCCCCTGGGTCAGTCCTGCTGATGAGACAGGACATATCCAGGAATAGTAGTAGTGATGCCTGGAACATTGTCAGAAAGTTATCAGGTATGAAGTATATTTTCATACACTCGTCCGTACAGGAAAGTGTAGTAATTACATTTCCTGCATTATCTCTGCAATTATATACCGTATACACACTTTCTAGCTCGAAGACTCTCTGTGTGATAAAGTTGTTCCATTTAGCACAATGTGGTATCCTGTTGAATCAAACATTAAACCAAGAAACTTGGTCTCACCAAAGTTACCCGTTAACAAAAATTATACAGAGTGTATGTGACGATCTGAAGTGGAAGACCTGACCCCGTTGACCATGTTTGGTATTAGTCAATATAAAATTGCCCCGAGTGTGTGTAATTAACTGGAGTCAACACCCGGCTGCAGTGAGATGCATTTCCTGGACATTCTGTCATTGTACAATTGTATTCAGTGTGAGGAATCATCTAACTCTTATTCCATGTAGAGTTAATGTCAGAACTTTACGGTGCTGATTAATCTCCATCCCCAAGGATTGTCCTAAGAATGCGTTGATTTTGAATGTTTGGTTGCGGGGGTAACTGGAAATCTGCTTTTTGGATGGTAGCTGAGGTAATGGTTGAGATTGAGTAACCTCCGAGCCGATCCTAACACACAAGTTATTGATGTTAAATTCCATGCTGGCTGTGCTCAGAAACGGAGAATTACTGTCAGAAATTTCTACTCTATTCTCCCTTCTTCATCCTTCAGTTAACGGAGTGGCAATCGTGATCCTGTCCCGTGGAAACAATGGACTCTCCATCTGCACCACTCGATACCTGGTGGCAATGTCAACGGCGGATCTCCTGGTCATTATTACTGAGGTTATCACCAGGCGAATCAATAATTATTATTTCGAAATACATTTCCTGGACATCACTCCTGTGTGTAGTGTTCGATATGTTCTTATCCGTGCAGCCTTAGATTGTTCTGTCTGGTTCGCCGTCGCTTTCACTTTTGATCGATTTGTTGCCATTTGTTGGCAGAAGCTGAAATATAAATATTGCACCAAGAAAACTGCGGCCGTGGTTCTAGCAACAGCCGGTATTTTGCTCTGTTTAAAGAACATTCCCATGTACTTCAGAATTAAACCTAGCAAGATCATCGACAATATACCTATGCACTGTTCTAATACGCCAAGCTATTTTACTGACCCGAGATGGATTGGATTCAGAATGTTTGAAAAGGCTCTAACCCCATTGATACCATTCGGGTTAATTCTGTTGCTTAACGTTCTGACAGTCAGACACATTTTAGTGACTAGTCGAGTACGTAAGGGACTGATGGGCCAGAGCAAGGGAGAGAATCACAGTGACCCAGAGATGGAGAGCAGAAGGAAGTCTATTGTTTTACTGTTCAGCATATCCGGCAGCTTCATACTCCTGTGGTTGGTGTACCTTTTATATTTTTTTGATGCTGCAGATGGGTTAGATGATGATTCTTTTTATAACTTTGAAGAAATTGCATATATGCTGAGGGATTTAAATTGCTGCACAAACACATTTATTTATGTGGTGACTCAGTCCCAATTCAGAGACCAGTTAAAGAGCGCGGTGAAATATCCAGTTACATCAATTATTAATTTGATTAATAAACGATAACACTGAAAGCAGCTCAATGATCCAATCTACAGAGCAGGAGGGGGCCACCGGAGGAAGGAAAAGAAAGGGCCTGGAGGATTCAAAACCTCAATGAGCCATCAACACAGGCAAGTCATCTGATCGTCCATCCATCCATCCCTGCAGGAGGGATTATCCATTCACAAACTATCGACATACACTGCTCACAAACACACAGTAACAATGCACACACACTAACTATAATTATACACACTTACTAACACATATACCATAATACACACTAACAAACCCATTGAATCCTAAAACCTGCATCAAAGTGAAACATAGCAGTTAGCGGGGAATCATGGGGTGCAAGGCTAACGGACATGACCATTTGTGAAACCTTGTTAGTTCCCAGGCACATACATGGGAATGGCTTATTCAGCGGGACATCCCTTATCAGCAGCTGTCTCTGAGGAATGTTGCTCGACGCACAGAACCACAGAACCCAAGGACAGTCGATAAGGGGGGCTCCGCCTGTTGTTGATCACATCACTCAGCTCCATGCTGCCTGGCACCCAACAATTGTTATTGAATTGTATAAAGCCGACATGGGCTGTGTAGCTGTTTCCATAACTGTAGAAAATGTTCATGATTTCATATGTCCAGCGGACAGACGCTTGGTTTTCCCAGCTTACTTTTACCCGATAGCGTCATAAACCATTTGATGTTGAAGCATCCCCGATTGTAGAAGGATCCTTCTGCATTCATTCCTGCGAACAGCACCACCATCCTGCTCAATGGGATAGATTCAGAACACATCCACCAGCTCAGGCCTGGGCATCCGTGAGGCACTTTGGTAGCAGCAGAACTGTACTGAGCCACAATCTAACCTCATGGCCTGGCCGAGACTCAACTCTATAATTACCACCAAGTGAGGGGATCAGACCTGATTCAATAAAGAGTACAAGAGGGAATGCACAGTGCAGCTCCAGATAGACAAAGAAAATATGTGTCAACATAAAGCTACGACAGATAATTTGCATGTGAAACAGCATAAGCAGCAAGTGAGACACAGAGATAAGCAATCCCACAACGAACGGATCAGATATAAGCTCTGCATCCCTGCCCCATCCAGCCGTGAATGGTGGTGGACAAGTGAACAACTCACTGGTGGAGGAAGCACCACAAATATCTACATCCTCAGTGATGGATGATCCCAGCACATCTTTGCAAAAGAGGAGGTTGAAGCATTCGCATGAATCTTCAGACGGGTGCTGTGGATGATCCATCTCCGTCTCCTCCAGAGATCCTCAGCATCATGGATGCCAATCTTCAGACTATTTGATGCACCTCACCTGAAATTAAGTAACAGCTGAAGGCACTTGATACCGCAAATACCATGTATCCTGACAATATCACAGAATAGTACGCAAGACTTGGCTCCAGAACTTGCCCAGCCCCTAGCCAAGCTGTTCCAGTTCAACTACAACACTGACATCTACCTGGAAATGTGGGACATTTCCTCGGTGTGTCCTGTACATGAAACAGGACTAATCCAAACCAGCCGATTGCAGCCTCGGTTAAAACACGGACAAAAGAGCTGAACACCAGAGGTGAGGTGAGTGCATCTGCCCTTGACACCAAGTCAGCATTTAATCGAGAATAGTCTCAAGGAGACCCAGCTAAACTGGGGTCAATGGGATTCAGAGGGAAACCTCTGCACTGCTCGAGTCATACCGAGCAGAAAGTAAGATGGTTCTTGTTGTTGGAGGTCGTCATCTCTGTCCCAGGACTTTACCACAGGAGCTCCTCAGGGTCGTGTCCTCGGCCGAACCATCTTTAACTTCTTCATCAATGACCTTCCTTCCAATATAATGTCAGCAGTGGCGATATTTACTGATGACTGCATAATGTCCAGCACCATTCGCGACTTGTCAGACACTGAAGCAGTCCACGTGCAAATGCAGCAAGTCCTGGACAATACCCAGATTTGGGCTGACAAGTTGCAAATAACATTCGTGCCACACAAGTGCCAGGCAATGAGCATATTCAATAAGAGAGAATCCAAACATCGCCCCTTGGCATTCGATGGCATTACCATCACTAAATCCTGGCGGTTATAAGAAACCGAACTGGACTAACCATATAAATGCTGCGGCTCCAAGATCAGGTCAAAGGCTGCAAATCCTGCGGCTTTGAACTCACCTCTTCCAATTCTCTTTGGTAATCTCCAAAGGAATGAAAATGAATAATTACGGGTCGGGGTCGCAGATTGTCCCGAGGCCTCAAAGAAAGGTTATGATGTTCCGTTTCTAACTAAACACGTCCTGATTTAGTATTGTGATGAATATAGGGATGTTGCATGTATTACGGGTACTTGGTGCAGTAAGCATTAAAGGTCTGGGTTAGTGGGTGTGTGACTGCTGCAGTCTTGTTTCAAAATAATCCTGGTTTGAAAGGTGGGGGAGACGAAACAAATGTAATAGTTTGAACCAATAGAATTTTGTTTGGAGTAATGTGACTCGCTGTCGAGTTCATTGTATTTCAGCTTGGAACGTTTATGTCCCTGCTGGCTGGAGCTAAGGCATCAGGCATTTTGGGAATACAGTTCAGCTCTGATCTTTAGTTTTAATGCACTTCATGCCAAACATGTGTAAAACAGCAACATATACAATACACACTCCATCAAATCACAGTCCACAGTATGGACAATTTCCCCCTTTTTAAGTGCTAACCTCCCGTCCCGCTTCCAGCCCTACCCCTACCAATCCCCCCCCCCCCCCCACCCACAACAAACAGTTCCACATACACCGTCATGAAGCCCTCCTCCGACCCCCTCAACCTGAACCTAATCTTCTCCAACCGAAGAAAGTCAGACAAGGGGCCCTTCCCCTCCAGAAGCTCCGGTGATTTCGACGCCCCAAACATTGCTACCATAGGGTCCGGCCTAATCTCCACCCCCACAATCTTAAATACTGTCTGCAACTTCCGGAAGACAGATCAAGAGAGTCTGGAAAACAAACGGGAACCTTGGCAGCACATTTATCTTTACCATCTGCACCCTCCCTGCCAGAGTCAGGTCCAGCATATCCCATCTCATAAAATCTGCCCTGAATCTCCTCCAAAGTTGTCAAATTCCACCTGTGCATTGTAACCATTCCCTCGTATCTGAATCCCCAAATCCCTAAACCTGTCCCTTTCTGCCTTGAACGGCAACATCTCCCAGTTGAACCCCCTCCCCGCCATTATCACCGGACACACCTCACTCTTCCCGACATTTAAATTATATCCAGAGAAAGCCCCAAACCACTACAATATTCCCATTGTCCTACCCATACTCTACAATGGGTCTGGCACAGACAACAACAGGTCGTCCGCGTACAACGACGCCCGATGGCCCCTGCTCCCCATCAAAATCCCCTGCCAGTCCGCAAACCCCCTGAGGGCCTTGGCCAATGGATCAATCACCAGCGCAAACAGCTAGCGGCGAGAACGGACAGCCCTGTCTCAATCCCCTCTGCAATCCAATGCGGGAATCGAACCTGAGACCTTGGTGCTGTGAAGCAGCAGGGCTAACCAATAACACTATACTCCAGAATATTTGACTGCATAACACTGCACTACAGAATACTTTGCATGTACTTCACAACAGAGAACATTACAACACAACTATATTACAGAATACTGTACTATATACTTCACGACAGAATACTTTACTACATAACACTATACCACAGAGTACTGTACTATATACTTCACGGCGGAATACTTTACTACATAACGCTCTACTACAGAATACTTTACCAAATTCTTGCCTACAGAATATTTTACTCCATACTTCACCGCAGATTACTTCACAATATAAAACTATACTACAGAATACTTCTCTACATAACACATGACACTGCGTATCAACGGATTTGAATGTTTATAAACTCTTTAAAACAATAATACAATCAACTAACATTTGAAAACAGCAGGCTGGGTTACAAGGATTGAATTCTATTGAGAAAACGTCGGCCAGAAAATCGTATTTGAAAACAATGGAATGTCAAAAATTGGAAACTCATGAACGAGGTTTGACGAGACCACGAGAAAGAACAGTTTCAAATACTTCTATCGGCTACAGAACAATAAGATTTGAGAATCTCGAAAGAACCGATCAATATATATAATAGAATCATAGATCTCAACAGTGCAGAATGAGGCCATTCGGCCCATCAAATCTGCATCGAGACTGGGAAAGAGCATCCCAGCTCGATCCACACCCCGACCGTGTCCCCATAATACAGCAACGGACGCTATGGGGTAATTTATCATGGCCAATAGACCTAACCTGCCCGTCTTTGGACTGTGGGAGGAAACCGGAGCACCCAGAGGAAATCCACGCAAACACGGGAAGGTGCAAACTCCACACAGACAGTGACCCAAGGCCGTAATTATGCCCGGGATATCTGTGCTTTGCCACATCCCCTTAAACAATGACCTTCACTGGCTTGTCTCCAATATTACATTCCTAAACATTTCAGTATTCCTCACGCAAAAATCCCATCTCTTCAACTTGTCACTCTCAAATATCAATTCTCATTGCTGCCCAGGGGATTAATTCCCAAAGACGCTTTGAAATATCTGTCAAGCCCCGCCAGCTCCTTGCCCAGACCAGCTACGCACTTTTTCACACTGCTGTTATTTCAGAACTGTGGGAGTGAAAGTAAAACATAAAAATTCTGGCAAAAGTTGTACCCAAATCCTCACATTTTATTCAGACATTGCAAGAGTTATTCAGATAAATGATATAAAGCAAATTATAGAATACAATTATACAATCCCTGTAGGGCAAACGGAGGCCATTCAGCCCATCGAGTCTGTACCAATCCTTGGAAAGAAGCCCACACCTCCACCCTATCCCAGTAATCCTATTCCCGTAACAACCTCCCCGAACAGGCGCCGGAAGGTGGCGACTAGGGGATTTTCACAGTAACTTCATTGAAGTCTACTCGTGCCAATAAGCGATTTTCATTTCATTTTTCATTTCATAATCACAGCTAACCTTATTGGCACTAAGGGGCAATTCAGCATGGCCAATCCACCTAACCTGCACATATTTGGACTGTGGGAGGAACCACAGCCGGAGTAAACCCACGCAGACACAGGGAGAAAGTGCAAACACCAGTTAGACAGTCACCTAAGGCAGGAATTGAACTCGGGTCCCTGGCGCTGTGAGGTATCAGTGCTCGCCACCGTGCTGCCCATTATATTTAGGTCAAGCAATTGAAAAATATTCATATATGGCGATTGCTGAAGGGAAGACCGTGTGTCTATGAAATATTGCGATAGTCCAGCAGAGGGAGATTGCCAAATGTGAGACTGTATATCTATGTGTGTGTGTGTTTGTGATACAGAGAGTCCAGCAGAGCCTGATTGCTGGAGATGACAGTGTGTGTGTGAGATACAGAGAGAGTCCAGCAGAGGGAGAATGCTGTAGGTGAGTCAATATATCTGTGTGTGGGGGAGATACAAAACATCGAGGGAGATTGCTGAAGATGTGTGAGAGACACAGAGAGAGTCCAGCAAGAAGAAATTGCTGTAAATCAGTGTTCTTTAAACTTTCTTGATCGGGACCCATTTTTACGAACCTCCTAGCCTTCGCAATCCACGCCGGACGAACTTTTCGCTCACCTTTAATGTGACAGTTGAGCCTGCTCCGTCCTCACAACCTCACTTGCTTTGTTATTCAATTCAATAATACTAATAATGACTTCAGCTGATGATTTAAGATTTCACTCCATCCATTTAAAAAGATCAAGAGGTTTGTCCTCGAACTCGCCATGTTCAGTCTTGAAATCCCTATGAAGTTTTGAGTGTTTTAATCTTTCATTTGCCAGTACTTCCCTGTGTATACCACACATGGGCTTTGCATGCTGATTTCCATTGGCACAATTAATGAACACATACTTCAAGAAATCATCTGTATGCTGCTTTGTTCCTGATTTTAGGAACAAGGCCACCCTTCTCATGACCAACCAAGCTGGGTCTTGGTGTTTGTTTGAAAGGTCTGGTGATGGGGCATCCTGCCAGGTGGCTTTGACAATCTGCTCACGCAATCATCCAACATAGTTCACCACCTCCTTTTCACTTAGGGCCTTATAGAATATAGAACAGTACAGCACAGAACAGGCCCTTCGGTCCTCATTGTTGTCCCGAGCCATGATCACCCTACTCAAACCCACGTATCCACCCTATAACCATAACCTAACAACCCCCCCTTAACCTTACTTTTATTAGGACACTACGGGAAATTTAGCATGGCCAATCGACCTAACCCGCACATCTTTGGACTGAGGGAGGAAACCGGAGCACCCGGAGGAAACCCACGCACACAGGGGGAGGACGTGCATACTCCACACAGACAGTGACCCAGCCGGGAATCGAACCTGGGACCCTGGAGCTGTGAAGCATTTATGCTAACCACCATGCTACCCTGCTGCCCCATGGCCCCATCGCCTTGAGGTCATTAGGTGCAGACCACTGCTTGATCGCCTTGTGGTCAAAGATGTTGCACTGAACAAACTTTTCCACAAGGGACAGGTGTACAGCCCAGTCCAGCTACTTGCAGCGTTCCGCAGCAACGTGGACAGACTCATTCACAGGACCAGGGACGGTTAGAACCGCAGTTCATAGTGACCCACGGTGTTTGCTAACCGAGGATCGGTGCACAACTTGATCCAGCCACACACAAAGGTGGCCATCAGGATGAGGGTGACGTTGAGTACAGTTTACCCTCCCTTATCTGGAGATTTGTACATGGTGTCCTTTTGGACACGATCCATCTTGGATCTCCAGGTGAACTTGAAGATGCCTCTGACACTGCCCTGGCACAGGATCTGGTTATGAACCAGACCCGCAACACCAACAGCAACAATGAGAAAACCTCACACCTGGTGACCAAGTTTTTGCCTGCAATGGACAGGGAGCGTTGCTCTCCCATGCACACGCGAACATAGATTTTTCGGGAAAAAATATACTTTATTTATAAAATATCTCAAAATGCACAATCATTTCAAAATGGCCATCACACACAATGCAATAATATTCAGGTTATCTACGTGTTTCATTTTGCCTTCTTGAGGGCCTCCAATGCAGGCAAAGTAACATTGCAGACATTTGGAAATGATCAAAACAAAAGGTGCAAATAGGTGTTGTGGACCCTCTGAATTAGGGGCATAGTTAGATTAGTAGTCTCATGTTCTATTATTTCCATGACATGCATATCTTTTCTCATTATAATAAATAGTTTTTAAATCTGGTGCCAGTAATACATTAGAGCGATCAAGGGTCAAACATCTCGGGAAAATACACAAATGATTGTTTACTTCACACTTACGTCCGGGGTCTATGGGGCTGGACATGATCTTGCACACACCCAGGGTGCCGTAACATCATGGAGTGCTGCACTGTCAGAGGGTCAGTATTGAGGGACTGCTGCACTGTCAGAGGGTCAGTACTGAGGGAGTGCCACACTGTCAGAGGGTTAGTACTGAGGGAGTGCCGCACTGTCAGAGGGTCAGTACAGAGGGAGTGCTGCACTGTCAGAGGGTCAGTACTGAGGGAGTGCCGCACTGTCAGAGGGTCAGTACTGAGGGAGTGCTGCACTGTCAGAGGGTTAGGACTGAGGGAGTGCTGCACTGTCAGAGGGTCAGTAATGAGGCTGCGCTGCACTGTCAGAGGGTCAGTGCTGAGAGATTGCTGCACTCAGGCGGCCCCTACTCAGGGAGTGCTGCACTGTCAGAGGTTCTGGACTGAGGGAGTGCTGCACTGTCAGAGGGCCAGTACTGAGGGAGTGCCGCACTGTCAGAGGATCAGTACTGTGGGAGTGCTGCACTGTCAGAGGGTCGGTACTGAGGGAGTGCTGCACTGTCAGAGGGTCAGTACTGAGGGAGTGCTGCACAGACAGAGGGTCAGTACTGAGGGAGTGCTGCACTGTCACAGGGTCAGTACTGAGGGAGTGCTGCACTGTCAGAGGGTCAGTACTGAGGGAGCGCTGCACTGTCAGAGGGTCAGTACTAAGCCTGCGCTGCACTGTCAGAGGGTCAGTACTGAGGGAGTGCTGCACCGTCAGAGGGTCAGTACTGAGGCTGCGATGTACTGTCAGAGGAGCAGTACTGAGGGAGTGTTGCAATGTCAGAGGGTCAGTGCTGAGGGAGTGCTGCACTCATAGTGTCAATAGTGAGGGAGTGTTGCACTGTCAGAGAGTCAGTACTGACGGAGTGCTGCACTGTCAGAGGGTCAATACTGAAGGAGTGCTGCACTGTCAGAGGGTCGGTACTGAGGGAGTGCTGCACTGTCAGAGGGTCAGTACTGAGGGAGTGCTGCACTGTCAGAGGGTCAGTACTGAGGGAGTGCTGCACAGTCAGATGGTCAGTACTGAGGGAGTGCTGCACTATCAGAGGGTCAGTGCTGAGGGAGTGCTGCACAGTCAGATGGTCAGTACTGAGGGAGTGCCGCACTGTCAGAGGGTCAGTACTGAGGGAGTGTTGCAATGTCAGAGGGTCAGTACTGAGGGAGTGCCGCACTGTCAGAGGGTCAGTACTGAGGGAGGGCCGCACTGTCAGAGGGTCAGTACTGAGGGAGTGTTGCACTGTCAGAGGGTCAGTACTGAGGGAGTGCAGCACTCATAGAGTCACGACTGAGGGAGTGCTGCACTGTCAGAGGGTCAGTAATGAGGCTGTGCTGCACTGTCAGAGGGTCAGTGCTGAGAGATTGCTGCTCTCAGGCGGCCCCTACTCAGGGAGTGCTGCACTGTCAGAGGGTCAGTACTGAGGGAGTGCTGCACTGTCAGAGGGTCGGTACTGAGGGAGTGCTGCACTGTCAGAGGGTCAGTACTGAGGGAGTGCTGCACTGTCAGAGGGTCAATACTGAGGGAGTGCTGCACTGTCAGAGGGTCGGTACTGAGGGAGTGCTGCACTGTCAGAGGGTCAGTATTGAGGGAGTGCTGCACAGTCAGAGGGTCAGTACTGAGGGAGTGCTGCACTGTCAGAGGGTCAATACTGAGCCTGCGCCGCACTGTCAGAGTGGCAGTACTGAGAGAGTGTTGCAATGTCAGAGGGTCAGTACTGAGGGAGTGTTGCAATGTCAGAGGGTCAGTACTGAGGGAGTGCCGCACTGTCAGAGGGTCAGTACTGAGGGAGGGCCGCACTGTCAGAGGGTCAGTACTGAGGGAGTGTTGCACTGTCAGAGGGTCAGTACTGAGGGAGTGCAGCACTCATAGAGTCACGACTGAGGGAGTGCTGCACTGTCAGAGGGTCAGTAATGAGGCTGTGCTGCACTGTCAGAGGGTCAGTGCTGAGAAATTGCTGCTCTCAGGCGGCCCCTACTCAGGGAGTGCTGCACTGTCAGAGGGTCAGTACTGAGGGAGTGCTGCACTGTCAGAGGGTCGGTACTGAGGGAGTGCTGCACTGTCAGAGAGTCAGTACTGAGGGAGTGCTGCACTGTCAGAGGGTCAGTACTCAGGGAGTGCTGCACTGTGAGAGGGTCAGTGCTGAGAGAGTGCTGCACAGTCAGATGGTCAGAACTGAGGGAGTGCTGCACTGTCGGAGGGTCAGTACTGAGGGAGCGCTGCACTGTCAGAGGGTCAGTACTGAGCCTGCGCTGCACTGTGAGAGGTTCAGTACTGAAGGAGTGCTGCACCGTCAGAGGGTCAGTACTGAGGCTGCGATGTACTGTCAGAGCGGCAGTACTGAGGGAGTGTTGCAATGTCAGAGGGTCAGTGCTGAGGGAGTGCTGCACTCATAGTGTCAGTAGTGAGGGAGTGTTGCACTGTCAGAGGGTCTGTACTGGGGGAGTGCCGCACTGTAAGAGGGTCAGTACTGAGGGAGTGCTGCACTGTCAGAGGGTCAATACTGAGCCTGCGCCGCACTGTCAGAGGGGCAGTACTGAGGGAGTGCTGCACTGTCAGAGGGTCAGTAATGAAGCTGCGCTGCATTGTCAAAGGATCAGTGCTGAGAGATTGCTGCACTCAGGCAGCCCGTACTCAGGGAGTGCTGCACTGTCAGAGGGTCAGTGCTGAGAGATTGCTGCACTCAGGCGGCCCCTACTCAGGGAGTGCTGCACTGTCAGAGGTTCTGTACTGAGGGAGTGCTGCACTGTCAGAGGGTCGGTACTGAGGGAGTTCTGCACTGTCAGAGGGTCAGTACTGAGGGAGTGCTGCACTGTCAGAGGGTCAATACTGAGGGAGTGCTGCACTGTCAGAGGGTCGGTACTGAGGGAGTGCTGCACTGTCAGAGGGTCAGTACTGAGGGAGTGCTGCACTGTCAGAGGGTCAGTACTGAGGGAGTGCTGCACAGTCAGATGGTCAGTACTGAGGGAGTGCTGCACTATCAGAGGGTCAGTGCTGAGGGAGTGCTGCACAGTCAGATGGTCAGTACTGAGGGAGTGCCGCACTGTCAGAGGGTCAGTGCTGAGAGAGTGCTGCACTATCAGAGGGTCAGTGCTGAGGGAGCGCCGCACTGTCAGATGGTCAGTACTGAGGGAGTGCTGCACAGTCAGAGGGTCAGTACTGAGGGAGTGCTGCACTGTCAGAGGGTCAATACTGAGCCTGCGCCGCACTGTCAGAGTGGCAGTACTGAGAGAGTGTTGCAATGTCAGAGGGTCAGTACTGAGGGAGTGTTGCAATGTCAGAGGGTCAGTACTGAGGGAGTGCCGCACTGTCAGAGGGTCAGTACTGAGGGAGGGCCGCACTGTCAGAGGGTCAGTACTGAGGGAGTGTTGCACTGTCAGAGGGTCAGTACTGAGGGAGTGCAGCACTCATAGAGTCACGACTGAGGGAGTGCTGCACTGTCAGAGGGTCAGTAATGAGGCTGTGCTGCACTGTCAGAGGGTCAGTGCTGAGAGATTGCTGCTCTCAGGCGGCCCCTACTCAGGGAGTGCTGCACTGTCAGAGGGTCAGTACTGAGGGAGTGCTGCACTGTCAGAGGGTCGGTACTGAGGGAGTGCTGCACTGTCAGAGGGTCAGTACTGAGGGAGTGCTGCACTGTCAGAGGGTCAATACTGAGGGAGTGCTGCACTGTCAGAGGGTCGGTACTGAGGGAGTGCTGCACTGTCAGAGGGTCAGTATTGAGGGAGTGCTGCACAGTCAGAGGGTCAGTACTGAGGGAGTGCTGCACTGTCAGAGGGTCAATACTGAGCCTGCGCCGCACTGTCAGAGTGGCAGTACTGAGAGAGTGTTGCAATGTCAGAGGGTCAGTACTGAGGGAGTGTTGCAATGTCAGAGGGTCAGTACTGAGGGAGTGCCGCACTGTCAGAGGGTCAGTACTGAGGGAGGGCCGCACTGTCAGAGGGTCAGTACTGAGGGAGTGTTGCACTGTCAGAGGGTCAGTACTGAGGGAGTGCAGCACTCATAGAGTCACGACTGAGGGAGTGCTGCACTGTCAGAGGGTCAGTAATGAGGCTGTGCTGCACTGTCAGAGGGTCAGTGCTGAGAAATTGCTGCTCTCAGGCGGCCCCTACTCAGGGAGTGCTGCACTGTCAGAGGGTCAGTACTGAGGGAGTGCTGCACTGTCAGAGGGTCGGTACTGAGGGAGTGCTGCACTGTCAGAGGGTCAGTACTGAGGGAGTGCTGCACTGTCAGAGGGTCAGTACTCAGGGAGTGCTGCACTGTGAGAGGGTCAGTGCTGAGAGAGTGCTGCACAGTCAGATGGTCAGAACTGAGGGTGCTGCACTGTCGGAGGGTCAGTACTGAGGGAGCGCTGCACTGTCAGAGGGTCAGTACTGAGGTTGCGCTGCACTGTGAGAGGGTCAGTACTGAAGGAGTGCTGCACCGTCAGAGGGTCAGTACTGAGGCTGCGATGTACTGTCAGAGCGGCAGTACTGAGGGAGTGTTGCAATGTCAGAGGGTCAGTGCTGAGGGAGTGCTGCACTCATAGTGTCAGTAGTGAGGGAGTGTTGCACTGTCAGAGGGTCTGTACTGGGGGAGTGCCGCACTGTAAGAGGGTCAGTACTGAGGGAGTGCTGCACTGTCAGAGGGTCAATACTGAGCCTGCGCCGCACTGTCAGAGGGGCAGTACTGAGGGAGTGCTGCACTGTCAGAGGGTCAGTAATGAAGCTGCGCTGCATTGTCAAAGGATCAGTGCTGAGAGATTGCTGCACTCAGGCAGCCCGTACTCAGGGAGTGCTGCACTGTCAGAGGGTCAGTGCTGAGAGATTGCTGCACTCAGGCGGCCCCGACTCAGGGAGTGCTGCACTGTCAGAGGTTCTGTACTGAGGGAGTGCTGCACTGTCAGAGGGTCGGTACTGAGGGAGTTCTGCACTGTCAGAGGGTCAGTACTGAGGGAGTGCTGCACTGTCAGAGGGTCGGTACTGAGGGAGTGCTGCACTGTCAGAGGGTCAGTACTGAGGGAGTGCTGCACTGTCAGAGGGTCAGTACAGAGGGAGTGCTGCACTGTCAGAGGGTCAGTACTGAGGGAGTGCTGCGTTTTGCTGAGGATATGATGCTTCCTGTTGGTCGCAGCCAGTAACTACAGCGTTACCTGTTTACATGGGAAATTCCCATTCGTTGCTCACATTGATAAATGTAATGATTGCGCAATCATGAATCTGACAACATAGGAGGGGCTATTCCGCCCATTGTGCTTTGAAAGAGTTGCCAAGCTTAGACCCACATATTCCATAGCACAGAAAATGATTCCTCTACAAATAGTGAAGCTGCTTCCACTGCCCATTACAGCCGTTCTGTATGAAAATGTTGCTCAGCTCCTCCCCGAGTTCTTTTTGCCAATTATGCTAAATCTGTGTTATTTGGTTGGCAGCAAAAGCAGTTTCTGTTCATTTCTTCTATTCATGTCTGACATAATTAATAGCAGGTTTATTAAATCTGTACTAAATATTTTCTTCTCAATCTTCCCCTATTAAACTTCACTGGCCTATTTATTCTCCCGTGTTCCTTATTTCCCCTCCTCTATCCCTCCTGATTATATCTCTGTCACTTTATTTCACTATCACTCCTTTAATCCCCTCTCTGTTTCCAATTCCTCTTTTTAACCCCTCCCAGGTCTCCCTCCCATCCCCTTAACCCTTCCCCATTACCCCTCCCTCGCATCGCTCCCTATTCTCGTCCATTACCATTCCCACTCACCTCCTCCCAATTATCCTGCCCATTCCCTCCTTCCCCATTTCCCCCTCTCATCTCCCCATTCCCCCCTCCTCATCGCTCCCCATTCTCCCTCCGCATTTCCCTTCTCCCTTCCCTCTCCCAATGCCCCTCCTACTCAATTCTATCACAATTAACCCTCCATATCCCTCGCACCTTACGTTATAAACTGCCTCTTTGAGCAGGACGTTTTACATGTGCAGAGCGGGAATCCCAGTGACCTGGGGGACGCATGCTCAGTGTGTGGATCCGTGTGGCGTAATGCGTACATATAGGCCGTCCGTGTTTTGACATTCCTTTTGTTTTTTGCCCCTCACAAAGATGGTGACCGCTGCGCGTAGGTTGGCCGCGATTATTAACAAGAAGTCTTACAACACCAGGTTAAAATCCAACAGCTTTGTTTTGAATCACTAGCTTTTGGAGCGCAGCTCCTTTATCAGGTGAGGAAAGAGCTACGCTCCGAAAGCTAGTGATTCAAAACAAACGTTTTGGACTTTAACCTGGTGTTGTAAGACTTCTTGTTAATAATGGCGGCCAAGTTACAAGTTACGTGCAGCAGTCGCCATCTTTGTGCCAACCACAATCCAACGCCAACATTTCTGAATCATTATTAACAAGGATCATAGAAGCGGGAAGAAGAGTGAACCACAGGGAGCTTTCTCTTCCTACACTGCCAGTGGGAGAGTCTGGCCACCATAGAGGACCTCCAGTGTGGAAGAAGTCCATTCAGCCGATGGCATCTGCACCCACCCTCTGAAAGAGTATTCGACCGAGGCAACCCCATCTTGCAAAATTACCTTATCGTTAAGAGTTATCGTTGACGCACACTGGAGATTGGGGAGATTACCCCGCGTGGGCAGCACGGTAGCACAGTGGTTAGCACAATTGCCTCACAGCGCCAGGGTCCCAGGTTCGATTCCAGGCTGGCTCTGTGCGGAGTCTCCACGTTCTCCTCGTGGCTGCATGGGTTTCCTCCGGGTGCTCTGGTTTCCTCCCACAGTCCAAAGATGTGCAGGTCAGGTGGATTGCCCATGCTAAATTGTCCTTAGTGTCCAAAATTGCCCTTAGTGTTAGCTGGGGTTACTGGGTTCTGGGGATAGGGTGGAGGTGTGCGGTTGGGTGGGGTGCTCTTTCCAAGAGCCAGTGCAGACTCGGTCTGCCGAAAAGCCTCCATCTGCACTGTAAAGTCTGTGTTATATATTGTATGTGGTCTCGAAGCAGGTTAATGGGTGAACAATATCTGGATCATCGGCCGCTGAGATCCTCATCCTCTGCCTTTGTCATCTTCACCTTTTGAAGGACTGGGCTCTGAAAGCTCGTGATTCCAAACCAACCTGTTGTACTTGAAGCTGGTGAAGATTTCTCACTGTGCCCAGCCCAGTCCAACGCCGATATCTCCACATCATCATTATCTTCAAACTGGATTATTCTGCCAATCACCTGACTGGCCTCTCATTTTACAGGACTTTACGAACTCCAGCTGATGCTAAACTCTGCTAGTTGACATCCTACCTGGTAGCAGCAGCCATTGCCGCATCTCCCATGTGTTCAATGACCAACATCGGACGCCAGCCCAGGCCCCAACTTTCAAATGGCTCCGAACTACATTACCCAGGAGGCAGCAGATGCTGTGCGCATGCGCAGGGGGAGGGCCGCGGTGCTGACGGGAGCTGCAGTCCCAGCCGCACGCGGCGGCGGTTGGGGTTTTGAATCTGAGGGAGCGGCTGGGATTGGGAACCGAACCTGGGACCCTGGAGCTGTGAAGCATTTATGCTAACCACCATGCTACCGTGCTGCCCACAGTCATTTATACCGTGTTCATTTATATGCATTTTAAGATGCTGGGGGACCAAAAGGTGTGGGTTTGGCGTATCGACGCAAGGGGCATATAATACTTTCCAAATTGGTCTAATTGCAGAAAAGAAAAATATTTTTTAAGAGACTGTTTTGAGGCACGATCCCCGGAGTCTCACCCCATCAGCACGTTGCCCTGGAGGAGGTGAGTATGTTGTCCACCTCCAGTCGGATGTGCCTTTAGAACATAGAACAGTACAGCACAGAACAGGCCCTTCGGCCCTCAATGTTGTGCCGGGCCATGATCACCCTACTCAAACCCACGTATCCCGTATATCCGTAACCCAACAACCCCCCCCCCCCACCTTAATCTTACTTTTTTAGGACACTACGGGCAATTTAGCATGGCCAATCCACCTAACCCGCATATCTTTGGACTGTGGGAGGAAACCGGAGCACCCGGAGGAAACCCACGCACACAGGGGGAGGACGTGCAGACTCCACACAGACAGTGACCCAGCCGGGAATCGAACCTGGGATCCTGGAGCTGTGAAGCACTTATGCTAACCACTATGCTACCCTGCTGCCCCTTTGTAAACAAGGCATGGAGAGACAGAGTGATAAGGCGTTTTTTTTTCTTGTTGAGGTTCATCCCGAGCTGCTCCATGATGCAGGACTCTGTGCTCTACGGTCTATTCCCTCGGACGCACACCTAGACAAAGATAATCTGCTGCTGGAAGATGGCCAACTCAGTGACAGATGTTCTTTGGTCTGATCGAAACTTGTCGATCTTCCAGTGAAAAGAGTTGTCTCTGACTGAGTTTTGCAGACTGGTACATTCCAAAGCCCGGGTCGACGTGCTGAGGGACACACTAAAGCTCGGGGCAGCTGCAATAGAGGAGGGTCGCTGTCTCATACCTTTCAGCCTTAGTGCACCAATGAGGGGAGGAATTACCCTCTCAGGCTGGGTGAATACAGTGAATATTATTATATTGTCAGAGACTTCCTTTGGATTTCATGGGCAGACCTCTCTATTTCTGAGACTAAAGTGTTGATATCAACTCAGAATTTGTAAAGACCTGGGTGGCACGTTAGTGCAGTGGTTAGCACTGATGCCTACAGTACTATTTCTCCCTGTGTCTGCCTGGGCTTCACAACCACGGCCCAAAGATGTCCAGGTTAGGTGGATTTGCGACGCTAAGTTGCCCCTTAATTGGAAAATAATAATAATTGGGCTCTCTAAATTTGTAAAAAAAAAGAAAATAATTTTTTTCTCCTTTAGGAAAAAACTGGCGCCGCACCCGGACTGATTCTACTACTGCGAAGGGGCTAGCACCAGCGCCACGTGGAACACAATCGATTCTAATGCGAAATGGTGACATACTCACTGGTTTCGCGATTTACACTCAGGGACTGACAAGCTGCAGCCATACGTACACATTTCACTCCCCACACACACCATCCCGACCAACAAGATAGCAGCGAGGAGACCAGCCCCGAGGTTTACCGATGCCGAGCTGGAAGTTGTGGTGGAGAGGCGGATGTCCTTGTACCGTTGCCCGGGATGGAGGGTGTCAGCTGCCGCTGATCGCTGTGCCTGGGTGCAGGCGATGAGCACCGTGGGCAGCACGGTCCGGAGGGGCCAGCAACGCCAGATAAAACTGCACAACCTCCTCAGGACGGCCAGGGTGAGTAGGCAGCACTGTGCCCCTGGCAATAACACCCATCCCACACACCCATAATCCTACCTCCCTCCCCCCCCACCCCCACCACCACCGGGAGGGCAGGCGAGACCACACCCTGCCCCACAGGCCGATACCCACACCGACCGCCATGGCCGGGTGCCCTGGTCCCTGAGGCCAGCAGCAACCCGCCCCCTGGGCTGCACGCGCAGGACTGCCTGACTGTTGTTTTCAGTTCATCCACCCACCCCTCCAGCAGAAGGCAGCGCACAACTGCCGGGAGCGAAAGAAGACAAGAGGGGGTCCGCCAGACCTGCGGCTCCTCACCATGAGTGAGCACAGGGCCATGGACGTGGTTGGTGGCCCGGAGGAATTGGAGGTTGCCGAGGTGGAGCTCGGTCGCGGGCGAGGAAGTGAGACCCCACTTAGTTGTGGTTCCCATGGCACATGTGCCAAACCCCACCACCACCACCCTCAACTCCATGCTGCCCTTACACCCACCCCCCACCCTCACGCCCACCCTGGCAGCGGCCTAATCACGCGTCTTTTCTTGTGTCTTGCAGGACCTGCTGGAGCTGGGTCGGGTCCCTCTGGCATCCCCCGCTCCCAACCCATGCCCAAGCCAGGCCCCCGTGAGCCGAGCAGTGACACTGAGAGCAGATCGGACACTAGCCCTCGACCCGAGACTCAGGAGACCCCGGGTCAGAGGATGACAGTGATTTTCCATCACAGCTATCTCCAACAGCGGGGTCTGGGGGGGGGGGATTGGGTTGCCCAGACGCCCCACTCACCCCTACTACGCCAAGGATTCGAGGGAACCATGTGATGGTTAGGCCAGCTCGATTGCAGGGAACACCCAGGTGGAAGGTGATACTGTGGGCAGAAGTTAGACATTGTCATACAATGCAGAGTATGGAGCTCATCGCAGAGCAGGCTGTCATCATCCTCCATCCCATGGACCAGACCCGCTGTCACTGCCAACGCAGGGCTCTCACCCCACAGTGCAGCAGGGGGCAGCACGGTAGCATGGTGGTTAGCATAAATGCTTCACAGCTCCAGGGTCCCAGGTTCGATTACCAGCTGGGTCACTGTCTGTGTGGAGGCTGCACGTCCTCCCCATGTGTGCGTGGGTTTCCTCCGGGTGCTCCGCTTTCCTCCCACAGTCCAAAGATGTGCGGGTTAGGTGGATTGGCCATGCTAAATTGCCCGTAGTGTCCTAAAAAGTAAGGTTAAGGTTGTAGGGTTACGGGTATAGGGTGGATACGTGGGTTTGAGTGGGGTGATCATTGCTCGGTACAGCATCGAGGTCCGAAGGGCCTGTTCTGTGCTGTACTGTTCTATGTATGTATCTCAGAGGGAGTTACAGACTGGGGGTGGCCAGGGATGTGTGTGGTGGTCGGAGGGGAGGGTAGTGTGGAAGTGGGATGCAGTGTCCGTGCCCCTGGCCAGTTGCCCCCCCCCCCTCCATTCCCCCCAGTCGGTGAACCCGGAGGTGATCAGAGCATCCTGTGTGCATTGGCTCTGGTGCACACGTCATGCAGCCTCTCCTGCTTGCTTGGGGACCCCATGTCCTACCCTCCCCAACATCCTCCCCGTCGGTCGAGGCCTGAAGTTTGTCCTGCTTGCAGCAGGCCACACGATGCGGGCGACCCTCTCAGCATCATACTGGAAAGCCCCTCTAGAGCGGTCTAGGCACCTGAACTGCATCTTCAGTCGGCGGAAGCATTGCTCGATCACGCTCTTGGTCGCTGCATGGATATCGTTGTAGTGGGTCTCCAGGTCAGTGTGGAGCCTCCAGATAGGCGTCATCAGCCACGACCGCAGTGGATAATCCCCGTCACCCAAGAGCCAGGGCATCTACAACATGTCAGGAATCACCGAGTGTGCCAGGATGAAGGCATTGTGCACATTGCCCGGGTATCGGGCACAGAATGGAACACAGCATATGGTGACATCTCAGCTGCACGTTAATTGAGTGGTACCCCATTCGGTTTGTTTAGAGCTGCTGGCCATTCGCAGGTGCTTGTAGGGGGACATGCATCCTGTCGATCACCCGCTGGACCCGAGACACCCCACTAATGCCAGCAAGCCCCGCTGGCCTGGCATTCTGGTGGACACGGTGGGGGCGGGATTCACGCCGGCACTGGGATATTCTCCGACCCGACGGGGGGGGGGGTCAGAGAATCACGCCCTATGTGCATGCCACGTGGGTGCCCTTGCACTCTGGGGTCTCCCATTGCACAGAGGCACACCCGGGTGGCAGCTTGCAAAGTCATCTTGGTTCCTCGCTCTGCTCCATGCCCGTCGATGTCTGTGTCTGTCCCGTTGCCGGGCCTTATCTGTCTTTGTATTCCCTTTCTGCTCTGTGCATCCCCTGTTTTTGTTCCCCCCTTCCCCTACACCCCCCCCCCGGTCCCCCATCCCTCTGGTCGCCCCCCCCCCCAGTGTTCTCTCCCCCTTCTGCCCTCTTCCCCCCTCCCTTTTGGCCAGACGCTCCCTCTCCCCTGACAGGTGCACCGCGGCTTCTCTGACTGCCTGCCTTCCCGTGCGAACCCTCCTCGCTAGTCAGGTGGCTCCCCTCCAGTGCTGGTCTCGACCTGGCCCTGTTTTACCTACCCCTCTCCACCCTCTATCCCTCCCACTTGCCTGCTTCCCCTATTCTCGCTCCCCTTTCCTGTTTCCCATCTGCAAAGTGAGAAAGGGGACGAACAGGAAAACGAGGCAGCAGTCCCACTCAAAAATATAGTCCATGTTACAATCTTTCTTTCCGCTCCGTCCTCCACTCTCATTCCCTTACTACTCTGTCCCTGCCGCTTTCACCGCTGCCACATCTGCTCTCCCTCCAGGCTGTTCATTTTAACGAACTAATCGGCCTCCGCCAGAGTGCTGAAGTAATGTTCCTTCCTCTTGTATGTTACCCAGAGTTTGCCCAGGATTAGCATGCCGAATCGCACCCCTTTTTTGTAGAGCGTCGATTTCACTCTGTTGATTTCGGCGCCATTTTTTTGCCAAGTCCATCCCACTGTCCTGGTCGACCCTGACTCTGTGCCCTTCCCACGATCATGATTTTGTCTGTCGGGCCCACCTCAGGATTTTTTCGCCATTCCTGGAATCGGCGCATCTTTGCAATTATCGCCCTTGGTTGCTCCCCAGTATTGGGGGTAGGTCGGAGCCACCTGAGTGCCCTGTCCATCTCTGGGGGATTTTGAAAGCCTTCCCTCCCAACTAGATTGCCCAGTCGGGTCCCTCCCCTCAACCCTGAGGGCAGCAGGGTAGCATGGTGGTTAGCATTAATGCTTCACAGCTCCAGGGTCCCAGGTTCGATTCCCGGCTGGGTCACTGTCTGTGTGGAGTCTGCACGTCCTCCACCTGTGTGCGTGGGTTTCCTCCGGGTGCTCCGGTTTCCTCCCACGGTCCAAAGATATGCGGGTTAGGTGGATTGGCCATGCTAAATTGCCCGTAGTGTCCTAATAAAAGTAAGGTTAAGGGGGGGTTGTTGGGTTACGGGTATAGGGTGGATACGTGGGTTTGAGTAGGGTGATCATGGCTCGGCACAACATTGAGGGCCGAAGGGCCTGTTCTGTGCTGTACTGTTCTATGTTCTATGTTCTATCTCCTCTGGCAGATCCACGATGCGGACGTTTTGTCACCTGCACCTATTCACCTCATCCTCGACTTTCCCTTTCAGGTTACCCTGAGCCGCCACCATCCTCTTCATCTCGGTCTCCAAAGCCACCATCCTGTCGCTGTGGTCCGTTGATGCCTTCCTCTGGTCCAGGAGCGTGTTCTCCAGGGCCTCCACCTTCCATCCCAGGCCCTCTATCTTGTGCTGAAGGTTGGCTATCGCTTCCGTCACCATCTTCTTCATCACCACCTGGAACTCAGTCGTGTTCGCTTCCTTCATAGCGGTCAGTTCCTTCTTCAAAACGTTACTCCTGTGTTGCTGCCTGCTCTTCTCCGCCGTTCAGGTCGCCGATCTTTCCTAATCCACCTAACCTGCACATCTTTGGGCTGTGGGAGGAAACCGGAACACCCGGAGGAAACGCAGACACGTGGAGAACTTGCAGACTCCGCGCAGACAGTCACCCGAGGCCGGAATTGAACGTGGTACCCCTGGAGCTGTGAGGCAGCAGTGCTGACCGCTGTGTCGCTCATTTAGGCTGGGGAGCCAAAGAGATTTGACACATTTAACCTTTATTTAAAAACACTAGTGACTTTGATAAATCCACTCACTGTTCTCCTGTGCTCCAGGTAAATAGAAACAAACATGTAAACTGTACTAACGAAGCCATTAAAATGCAGAATCCTGCTTGAGAAGCTGCACTTTCCACTCCCAGCTCGGTAAAATCCTGTGTATTGTTCTCCTGAGGGTCTGCAGGGATATCACAAATAGGAGGAGCAGGGACATCTACTGGATGGAATGCTTCAACATTCAATATGTTCATATTAATTGTACCTTCCTGAACTGTCCTTTTTTCCCTTTGTGCTCACAGAACCCCGGGAAATCTCCCATCAATATAATCAGTGAGAATCCACAGAGCTCCCCGTGTCTAGAATACAGAAGATTCGCAAGTCTTTGATTGGGCAGAGGATATTATCCACATGGACTTCAATAAAGCATTTGACAAGGTACCCCATGGCAGACTGGTACAGAAGGTGAAGTCAAATGCGATCAGAGGTGAGCTGGCAAGATGGACACCGAACTGACTCGATCATAGAAGACTGAGGGTGGCAGTGGAAGGGTACTTTTGTGAATGGAGGGCTGCTGTTTGCAATATCTATAAACGATTTGGAGAAAAATGTAACTGGACTGAATAGTAAATTTTTGGATGATGCAAAGGTTGGTGGGATTGCGGATAGCAATGGGGCTGACAGTGGATACGGCAGGCTATAGATCGGTTAGAGACTTGGGCGGAGAGGTGGCAGATGGAGTTTCCTCCAGACAAATGTGAGGTAATGCATTTTGGAAGGTCTAATACAGGTGGAAAATAAACAGTAAATGGCAGAACCCTTAAGAGCATTGATAGGCAGAGAGATCTGGATGTACAGGTTCACAGGTCACTAAAAGTGGCAACGTGGGTGGAGAAGGTAGTCAAGAAGGCACGCGGCATACTTGCCCTCATTGGTCAGGGCATTGAGTATAAAAATTGGCAAATCATGTTGCAGCTGTAAAGAACCTTAGTTAGGCCACACTCAGAATATAGTGTTCAATTATGATCGCCACACTACAAGGATGTGAAGACTTTGGAGAGGGCACAGAAGAGGTTTACCAGGATGGTATGGAGAGCATTATCTATTTGGAGAGCTTAGATAAACTCGGTCTGTTCTGACTGGAACAATGGAGGTTGAGTGATGACCTGAAAGAAAATTATGATGGGCATGGACAGAGTGGATAGTCAAAAGCTTTTTCACAGGATGGAAGAGTGAATTACTCTGGGACATCGGTTTAAGGTGCGAGGGGCAAAGTTTAGAGGAGATGTGAAAGGGAAGTTTTTTTACACAGAGGGTGGTGGGTGCCAGGAACTCGCTGCCGGAGGAGGTGTTGAAAGCAGGTACGATAGTGATGTTTTAGGGCCGTCTTGACAAATACATGAATAGTATGGGAATAGAGGGATATGGAGCCCGGAAGTGTGGAAGGTTTTAGAAGGGCAGCATGGTCGGCGCAGGCTTGGAGGGCCCAAGGTCCTGTTCCTGTGCTGTAAATTTTCCCTGTAAGAAGTCTTACAACACCAGGTTAAAGTCCCAACAGGTTGGTTTCAAGTCACTTGCTTTCGGAGCACTGCTCCTTCCTCAAGTGAATGAAGTGTGTTTGTATGTGTGTGTTTGTATCTTTGAGTGCATGTGTGTTTGTATGTGTTTCAACACCATGATCCCAGCCAAGCGCATTTCAAAGCTCCAAAACCTAGGACTTGGCTCTCCACTCTGCAACTGGATCCTCGATTTTCTGACCAACAGACCACAATCAGTAAGAATTAACAACAACACCTCCTCCACAATAGTCCTCACTACCGGGGCACCGCAAGGCTGCGTATTTAGCCCCCATACTCTATTTCAGATCCAGAGCCTGAAAAGATTTAATCATTTGGACCCGTTCTACCTCGTAAGGGGCGAGCCGCGCAGTTTCAGCAGCCTGGATACAGGAGTAGCGCATGGTGGCATGTTCATGAAGCACACAGGTCTCAATGGCCGTGGAGAGAGTGAGCTGCTTTACTTTTAGTAGCTTCTGGCGCAGGGGCTCAGATTGAACACCAAAAACAATCTGGTCATGGAGGATGGAGTCGGAGGTGGACCCGTAGTTGCAAGACTGCGCAAGGACGTGGAGCTGGGTGATAAAGGACTGGAAATGTTAGTCCTTACACTGAATTCGCTGCTGAAACATGTATCTCTAGAGGCTCTCGTTGACCTCGACCGCACATTGGCTGTCGAACTTCAGAATTATGGTCTTGAACTTCGATTTGTCCTCCCCCCTCAGCAAAGGTGAGCGAGTTGTAGATGTGCAGAGCGTTGTCACCGGCTGTGAAGAGGAAGAGAGCAATCTTCCGTGCGTCCGCGGCAGCTTCCAGATCCCTGGCTTAGAGGTACAGCTGGAAGCTCTGTTTGAAAAGTTTCTAGTTCGAGCCCAGATTCCCTGCAATGCGCAGAGGCGGCGGCGGGCGAATGGAGTCTATTCTGTAGGATGGCGCAAGACTAGTGGAAGGCAGATCACTGAAAGGTAGTTCTCAGCTGTGCGAGCATCCCACAACTTCTGGTACCATGAAGTGTTAGCTAGTGTAGACTTGAGAGATGAACGGACAGTTCCAACACTGATGAAGGTTCAACTCAATTTTATTAGCTACTTCTAACTAACTAACACACGATGACTGTGGGTCTAAATGATGCTAACTTAAACTGGAGACCTAAGCCTTGTCCGAAACAGTTGATTCAGTACGTGTTGTAAGGCTGCTGGGCTGGATGAGTTCTTGTTACACTCAGAGGCAGCACCCAGAATGATCGGGACCCATGGTGCCCTCTGCCTTTATAGTGTGTGTATTCTAACTGGTGATTGGCTGCGGTGTTTGTACATGTTGATTAATCATTGTGTGTGTCCATCAGTGTGTGTCTGCACCATGATTTACTGGTGTGTATTATGACACTACACACACGACTGCATGGCAAAATTTTGTTCCAACTCCATCTACAAGTTTGCTGACGATACGATAGTGCGCTGGATCGCGAATAATGAAGAGTCAGAATACGAATGGAATTGAGAATCTAGTGGAATAGTGCAGCGACAACAATCTCTCTCTCAATGCCAGCAAAACTAAAGAGCTGGTCATTGACTTCAGAAAGCAAAGAACTGTACACACCCCTGTCAGCATCAAAGGGGCCGAGGTGGAGATGGTTAGCAGTTTCAAATTCCTAGGGGTGCACATCTCCAAAAATCTGTCCTGGTCCACCCACGTCGACGCTACCACCAAGAAAGCACAACAGCGCCTCTACTACCTCAGGAAACTAAGGAAATTCGGCATGTCCACATGAACCCTTACCAACTTTTACAGATGCACCATAGAAAGCATCCTATTTGGCTGCATCACAGCCTGGAATAGCAACTGCTCGGCCCAGGACCGCAAGAAACTTCAGAGAGTCGTGAACACCGCCCAGCTCATCACCTGCCTCTCTTTGCACGAGTGTGTTTTTGTGTGTGAGTGCGTGTGTGTCAGAGACGCATGGCTGGTGATGAACAAAGTGACATTTTCTGAGGAAACAATTTGACACTGCTTTAATTTTTGTAATTAATCTTTGTTTACTGAATTACCACACACACATTGTCAGATTACAGTTAGTCAGAATGGTGACCTACCCAGCTGGTGAGCAGATAGTTGAGGAACCTCAGTGGAACCTCACAGTCTCCTCTCAGCGAATTTTTAAAAATCAGAACACCATCTATTTCAGAAAAGATTGCGACGGCACATGCGGGCTCGGTCCGTTTCTCTAACCCTCCTGAGTTGTGAATAATCTTTACTTCACTCCACCTGGTCTCTAATATTCACGCAGCTTGGAGATCTGGGCCATGAGCGGCCGGAGAAATGCCATGGTTTGGACAGGAGAGAAGAGGAAAATGACCAACCAGACTGGTAATAGTGGGGGAGGGACTTTGGTTAATGTGGTGAGAGCAGAGAAGCTGGGATTGTCCTCCAGGCACCGAATGTGAAGGGAAGATGTAAGAGAGGTATTCAAAATCAGGAAGAGTGTTGATAGAGTGAATAAGGAGGGACTGTTTCCAGTGACAACAGGGTCTGTAACACGAGGAAACAGATTTAAGCTGACCAGATGCGACATGAGGAAACTTGGCTCCACGCGGTGAGTTGCTGTGATCTGGAATGTGCTGCCTGTCAAGGCAATGGCAATGAATTCACTCGCTAAATTCCAAACTGAAATGGATTGGATATTTGAAGGTGCAACTTCCGCAAATCTACTGGATTTGGGAAAAAATAGATTCCTTTTCACCACAGCTGGCCAGATGGGTGAAATTCCCCCTTCCTCCTCTGGAGCATTCTGTGATCACAGTTTCTGATGACATTGTGCAGATCCACTACTCTTCCAGGAAGTCACTTGGAGGCTCAGTTTGACAGATGGAAATGTAGCAGGGAGGTGACTGAAAGCCATTGCAGATAGCACAGAACAATCCTGAGCAGCAAAGAAATACTTGCAGCTACTGCCATCTCCTTGACCAGCCATAAAATGGACAGTTATCTTCAGAACATCAGAAGGTAGTGTGAGAAAGTGCAGAAGGATTAGCCATGATCCTGCTCAATTGAGGGCCATATGGGCTCCTAGTTCTTAATGTATTCGTTCCCCGCTGCCCCAATTGACATTTCCAATGCAGAAGAACATTTTAACTGAAGGGGAACATTTTCAATATATATGACAGTTACCGAAGACCAGTTATTTGCCCTATCCACCACAAATGACCACGTTGATTCCAGCGATCGCCACACTTTCCACATTGATGTCTGGAGGGCGAGAGAGTCATTAAACATCCAGCAGAAGGTTTCAATGGCGACTCACAGACAGCATCTGCAAATCATATTCCTTGGTCACACAATTGGATCGAGACAAATGATCCCACGGGGTGTGAAAACAAAAGTTATTGAGGAGTTTACAATACCCTCGACACAAAGGGAAATAATGCGATTTCGTGGCATGAGAGGATTTTACCATAAATTTGTGCCAAATTTTAGCAGCGTGGTTGCTCCACTGATGGACTTGCTGAAGAAGCGCAGCAAATTTCAGTGTACAGCGGAGTTTCAACAGGCATGTGAAGGCCTGAAGTCTATGCTAAACACTGCTCCTGTGTTGGAGAATTACAAGACGCTTTGTGATCGGATTGAATGAAAGTATCTGACCTTAAAGGAAGATGCTGAAGCGTGGAGAAATGGATGGCTTACTCGGAGACCTTCTTGTCCACAGAGACGGTTAATCAAGAGGCATTCCAGCTGCAGGAAAGCAAATAACTGAAATGCACTGTACTATTATCAATGTTGCCTGTTTCGTTTTTGTTTAACAAATATATGTTATTGTCAATTGTATTAATGCAAGTGAAAAGGTGAAAAATTAAAACATCTTTGTAGTTGATGGTTTATTTTTTTCTAGGGGGGAGGTGTCATGGGAGGATCCTTTAAGAAAGATTTTTGTCTTGTCACATGGCTTCAGTGATGTCATTTTGTGGGTGGAGCTGGGATGTTGCTCTGAGAGTTTTTACTTTAGTTTATCAGACTTGGCTGCTGTGGACTCAGACAGAGAAGTATTTTGGCCTGTTTCTCTATTTTCAATTTTAATGAGCTACTCAAAGAAAGAAATCCGATGCTTAAGGTTACCTGCTGTTTGGTAAAACCCGTTTTTTGGTTTATGGGATATTGTTATTGAATTGGAACAGTTAATGGGGAACATTAAGGATTATACATCGATTACTGTAGCAGTCTGGGGTCTTCATGTTTTTGGTTGATAAATAGCCTTACAGTGGGCGTTTATACAAATGTTAACTAAATTCATAGAATAAAGTGTGTTTTTTTATTAAAATTGCCTAAAAACTCTGTTGCACAACACCTGAAATACAGGCTCTTGTGCTTATCCAAGCCAAAATCATTAAACAGTTATGTGTCTGGTGAACTTCATCATGTACTTTGGTGTTTTCTAAACGCTGGCCCATAACGCAACATAAAGTTGGTATACCACAAGGAGGGCATTTGTTTCAGAGCGGTTTACCTGGCGAGGCTCCGGGCCAAGACAAGGACTTCTTTTTGAGACACCTGAAGAGGTTGAGGACTTTATCAACAAAGATGGACTGAGGTCCAATTAAATGCGAGGTGTAGTGGTGTGGATATCTTTATTTGCAGTTTATTGTCAACGCTGCGGGCTGAAGGGGTGCTGAGTTTCACTATATATGGTTTTTGATAATCGGTCGTTGAAGTGTTTTTTCTTCCGAGTTGAAGGAATAATTACATGTTCTACAGTTGATGGATCTGAATCGTTTCCCTCCCCCAGACAGTTAATTCGCATTTTGGCCTTGATCTTGTGGTTTTTATTGTCCTGGTGGGAAGTACCTTACGAGCAACGCATAATGCAGGCAAACAGGGGTGAGGAAGGGGGGAGAGGCAGTGCAAAACCAGGACTAATAGGTTTGGCGTGCTTAGAGTTTGAGTTGGGAGAGGGGAAGGAGTGAGCTGAAACTTAGTAACTGGTTCCACATCGACTGATCTTGGAAGGGGCCTCCTACATCCACACAATTGGGAAATCTCGTATTTCTCACATGTCCATACGGTCTACTCAAGGCAATCTCTCTTTTGTTTAGTAAGTCTCTGTTCCTGGGAGTCTTTAAAGTAGAATATTTGGGGATTGTGATCTCTGACCACGCTCCAAACAGAGTGGATTGTCAGATACTTTTCCCCAGGGTAGATGGGTCAATTACTTGGGGGCACAGGTTTAGGGTGCGAGGGGCAAGGTTTAGAGGAGATGTACGAGGCAGATTTTTTACACAGAGGGCACTGGGTGCCTGGAACTCGCTGCCGGAGGAGGTGGTGGAAGCAGGAATGATAGTGACGTTTAAGGGGTATCTTGCCAAATACATGAATAGGATGGGAATAGAGGGATACGGACCCCGGAAGTGTAGAAGATTTTAGTTTAGACGGGCAGCATGGTCAGCGCAGGCTTGGAGGGCCGAAGGGCCTGTTCTGGTGCTGTACTTTTCTTTGTTCTTTGTTCTTACAGGACCATTTCACAGCTAAATATGGACAGCGACACTGGCTAAGTTACTTCCTTTGCGGTTGGAGCCATGTGTCCCAGATATAGCGGTAGGAGACTAGACGGGATTTGTGAAGGGTCTGCAGCTCTCCTCTAATATACACCGGGTCCTGAATGCTGTCCTCTTGCCTTCTTTGGCTCCCAAGCAGTATGTGATTAAAGCTATGAATTCAGAGAAAGCATTCGACAGACTGGAGTGGAAGCACATCATTGAGGGACTTGGGGGAGTTTGGATTCGGGACGTAATGTGTGTAACTACTGGACACGAATCTCGTGGCGAACGTTCACACCAAGGCAACAAGGTCGGGATACTTTCCTCTGAGCAGGGCTACAAGACAGAGATGTCCATTGTCAGCGCTCCGTTTCGATCTGCCGATAGAACCTCTGGCACTGAGGGATTCTGAGGGATGGAGGGGGATTGATCAGCTTTATGATGATAACCTGTTTCTTATGTTACGGATCCGGTCTGCTCTCTAGACGGTTTGATGAGGCTGCTGAGCCTTTTGCTTATTTTAGGGCGATAAATAAATCTGGGAAAGGTGAGTACTTCCTGGTTAGTCCCCCAGAAGGTCGGCTAATCTGGGTGCATTGCACTTCCGCCTGAGCAGAGGTAGCTTCTAGTATCTGGGCATACAGGTTTCATATAATTCACATAGGTTTCATAAGTTAAACTTTCTAAGTTTGTTGATAAGATGAGATTTGATTTACAGAGATGGAGTAGCCTTCTGTTGTCCCTGATGGGAAGAGTTTAAAATGAACATTCTGCCGTGGTTTCTATTTGTGTTCCCAATTTTTCTTGCTAAATCACTCTTTGATGGAGTGAACAAGTTAGTGAAAACCTTTATATGGGCGGGCAGGGTGCCGAGAATTCACAGGGTGTACTTCCAGAGGGGCCAACAGTTGGGTGGCCAAACACTATGTAATTTCCTCCAATATTACTGGGCGGCCAAGGCGGAGAAGATGTTCGGGTGGGACAGAGAGTCGGACACCATGTGGGAGAGGTTGGAGGCAAGTTCATGGAGAATGTCGAGTCTTTCTGCCCAAGTAAGGACACCATTGCCACTCTGTATAACGGGGTATACCTCAAACCCAGTGTTTATCTCCACCTTGAAGATATGGAGACAGCTCAGACAACATAACAAGCCAAGCGCCATGTCACTATTGGCTCCTTTCAATGGTCACCAATTGTTTTCGCCATCGGGTTTGGATCCGACATTTAAGTCCTCGGAAGAAGTTAACGTGCTTCAGAGACCTGTTTATAGATAGACGGTTCGCCAGTTGGGAGGATTCTCGGCAATATTCCAACTATCAAGGACACACCTAGTTCAATAATTTCAATTGCACAATTTAGTCCGCAGTCACAGTTTGCCCTTTTGGGGCAATCTTACGTTAGCAAATACTGTGGGGTGGGGGGGGGGAGTGGATATTGAACATGTCTGAGCGCGCCATCTCACTGGAACCTTCGTGGCTTAATCAGGTGATGGTGAAATGGGAAGAGGTGCTGAGACCATCTGAGATGAGGTTGTGTGGAATGTGGCCCTCTGTTGAGTAAATTCCACCTCACCCTGCGCGGCGTTCAGCCTCATCCAACTCAAGGTGGATTGAGAGCTGAGATGTTTTTTTCCTTGCTGTTTTAGTGGGAATAAAGATAGCAATTAAGTGTATTGTTTTCACTGTGTTGAGCATGATTGTTTTTGGAGCGATTGTACATTATTTTCAAGTGTGATGTTAAGTATATTTTAAATCTGTGTCAGTAATAAAGTTTGTTTTAAAAACCACATTTCTTTGTATAATCTTTCCTGGAGTGAGCTAACCCATTCCTCCCAGTCTCACAAAATTAAAATTAAGTATTAGAGTTCCTGATCGGTGTCCGAGTTTCTATTGGGCTCTGGTCTGGCATCGTACATATCGTGGTTTTCACATCTAACTTTGCTTTCAACTCGTGCATTTTATTCAGGCCTCTGCAGTCTCAGGGGAACAGAGGTATGTTGGAGAGAGAGTGAGCCCTAACAGTCACTGTCAGGGGAGCATTTGCTGCTTATCTTTGGACCAGAGTTAGTTGGATCTCCACTCAGCTGCCAGAATGATAATTGAAACCACAGCTAAACCTTGGGACTCTGAAAAACATATCGTTGTGATCAGATACATCACTGTCTGTTGTCATATGAGGAGCGGCTGAGGACTCTGCGTCTGTACTTGATGGAGTTTAGAAGGATCAAGCGATTATCATTGAAATTGACAGAATACTGAGAGACCTCGATAGGGTGAACGGAAGAGGATGTTCCCACTAATAGGATGGACTAAAACCCAAGGGCACAGTCTCATACTGAAGGGATGGGGAGGAATTTCTTCAGCCAGCGCGTGCTGAATATATGGAACTGTTTTCCGCTGAAGGCAGTGGTTGCAAAATCACTGTGTCTTTAAGACAGAGATAGATTGGTTCTTGAATATTAAGGGGATCCTGACTGATGGGGACAAGGCAGGACAATAGGCATGGTAAACATACTGGATTGAATTGAATGTGTTTATTGTCGCATGTACCGATGTAGAGTGGAAATTGATTTTCTGCGTGTCGCTCAACAGATGATTTAGTATATGAAAAATAAACACAACTTAATAGGGAAACACAAGGGACACGTTGTAAATACATAGACACAGATATCGGGAGAAGCATACAGGAGTGTAATGTCAAACAGGTAAGTCCATTAGATGGTCGTTTAGCTGTCTGTAAACAGCTGGGAAGAAGCTGCTTTGAAACTATTCGTCTGAGTTTTCAGACTTTTGTATCTCAAGTCCGATGGAAGAAGTTGGAATTGAGTCAGCCCGTGGGAGGGGTGTTTGACTATGCTGCCTGCTTTCCCAAGGCAGCGGGATCTAAATAGAGTCAATGGATGGGATGTGGGTTTGTGTGATGGACTAGGCGTTGTTCACGACTTTCTGAAGTTTCTTGCGGTCCTGGGCCGAGCAGTTGTCATACCAGGCTGTGATGCAGCCAGATAGGATGCTTTTTATGGTGCATCGATAAAAGTTGGTAAGAGTCAATGTGGACAAGCCGAATTTCCTTAGGTTCCTGAGGAAGTATCGGCGCTATTGTGCTTTCTTGGTTGTAGCTTCGACGTGGTTGGCTCAGGAAAGATTTTTGTGATGGACACACCGAGGAATTTGAAGCTGTTACCCACCTCCACCTCGGTGCCGTTGATGCAGACAGGCATCTATTTTCCGACACCATTTTGCCAGAGATGTGGGACATTACTATGGAGTGTTCACTCCCGGATTAGGTGCCACGTGAACAGGATGAATGACAGGATTAATGGATGAGTAACACCAAATTTCACAGAAACACTGCTATTCCCGTTGCTGCATCATTCAATCCCCCGCCGACACATTTTAAAATATAATCCAAAACACCTTCTGCTTCCAGACACGTGGTGAGAGGCATTCAGTGTCCATTACCGCTCCCTCTCCTATCTGTAGCAAAATAAATTAAAGTGGGTCAAGTTATGACTTTGCAGCTTCACGTTCACGATCACGGAAGCGTGAACATTATTTTACCTCCAGCATCAAGACTAAGAATATGTTATTTCCGAAGTCACGAAAATGTATTTTATTTTTTGCTTGATGCATCATAGGAATAGATACATGTATGGCTGGCACAGCGGCACGGCCGTTAGCATTACGACCTAACACACACGGAAACAAACCCTGTCTGATATTCCTCTCTCTCACACACACACACAAACCCTGTCTTATATTCCACTCTCTCTCACACACAAACCCTGTCTGATATTACCCTCTCTCACACACACACAATCCCTGTGAGATATTCCCCTCTCTCTCACAGACACAAACCATGTCTGATAGTCCCCTCTCTCTCACACACGAACCTATCTGATTGTCCTCTCTCTCTCACACACTAAACCCTGTCTGATATTCCCCACTCTCTCACACACACAAACCCGGTCTGATATTCCCCTCTCTCACACACAAACCCTGTCTGATATTTCCCTCTCTCACACACAAACCTGTCTGATATTCCCCACTCTCTCACACACTAAACCCTGTCTGATATTCCCATCTCTCACACACACACAAACCCTGTCAGATATTCCCCTCTCTCTCACACACGCAAACCATGTCTAATATTCCCCTCTCTCTCACACACAAACCTATCTGATAGTCCTCTCTCTCTCTCACACACTAAACCCTGTCTGATATTCCCCACTCTCTCACACACACAAACCACGTCTGATATTCCTCTCTCACACACACACCCTGTCTGATATTCCCCTCTCTTTCACACACAAACCATGTCTGAAAGTGCTCTCCCACACACACACAAACCCTGCCCGATATTCCCCCCTCTCACACACACAAACCCTGTGTGATATTCCACTCTCTCTCACACTCACAAACACTGCCTGATATTCCCCTCTCTCTAACACACACAAACCCTGTCTGATATTCCTCTCTCACACACACAAACCCTGTCTTATATTCCCCTCTCTCTCACACACAAACCCTGTCTGATATACCACTCTCTCTCACACACAAACCCTGTCTGATATTCCCCTCTCTCACACACACACAAACCCTGTCATATCTTCCCCTCTCAAACACACACACATCCTGTCTGATATTCCCCGCTCTCTGTCACACAAAACATTTGATATTCCCCTCTCTCTCTCACACAAACCTAGTGTGATATTCCCCTCTCTCACACACAGAAACCCTGTCTGATATTCCTCTCACACACAAACCCTGTCTGATATTCCTCTCTCTCACACACAAACATTGTATGATATACCCCTCTCTCACACAAACAAACCCTGTCTGATATTCCTCTCTATCACACAAACCCCTCTGATATTCCTCTCTCTCTCACGCACAAACCATGTATGATATTCCCCTCTCTCAAACACACAGGCCCTGTCTGATGTTCCCCTCTCTCTCTCACACACAAAGCCTGTTTGATATTCCCCTCTCCCACACACACAAAGCCTGTCTGATATTCATCTCTCTCACACACAAATGAACCGGTGCCTCCGAGCGGGGAGGAGGTTATGAGGTGATTTTTGGATGGGCTGGATCTCCCGAGAGTGCAGCAGGAGAATATCTGTTGGAGGTGTTGGGTTGATTTAGTTTCGGGAGGGGTTTGTGGATTGGGTCCGGCTGTTGTATAAGACACCAAAGGCTAGTGTGGGGATGAATAGGATTAGTTGGGAGTGCATTGGGCTACACCGGGGGATGAGGCACTGCTGCTTTCTGTTCTGGCTATACAGCAGTTGGCAATGGTGGACAGGGCATCGGGTGGGTGAAGGGGGATTGAGCGGGAAGGGAGCAAAATACAGGGTCTCTTTGTGTGCAGATGACCTCCTGTTGCATAATCATAGAATTTACAGTGCAGAAGGAGGCCGTTCGGCCCATCGACTCTGTTCCGGTCTTTGCAAAGGCCACCCTAATTACCCCCGTACCTCCACCCTATCCTCGGAAGCCAGAAACCCATCCTCACCTTTTTGCAGACAAAGAGCAATTTATCCTGTACAATCCATCTAACCTGCACATCTTTGGACTGTGGGAGGAAACCGGAGCACACGGAGGAAACCCACGCAGACACGGGGAGAACGTGCAGACTCCGCACAGACAGTGACCCAGCGGTGAATAGAACCTGGGACCCTGGAGCTGTGAAGGAACAGTGCTATTGTGCACATATCTGACACGGTGGGGCGTTTTGAAAGAATTCTGGGAATCTTTGGGGACTTTGACCGTTTCCAGGGGATATAAATTGAAAATGGGGAAAAGTGACGTATTCCGGAAAAATGCCGGGTTGGGGAGATGAGGCTGGGGGAGTTGCTGTTCCGAGTGCTGAGGGTGAGTTTCCGCTATTTCGGGTTACAGGTGGTGGTGAATTCGGCCCAGCTGCATGAGGTAAACTTGGCGCAATTGGTGGAGGGATGGAGGCGGACTTCAAGAGTGCAATGTGTTGCCCTCGACTTTGGCAGGGTGAATACAGACGGTGAAAATGACGGTGCTGCCCAAGTCTGTGTTCACCCATCACATCCTCCCCATTTTGTTCCTAGACTGGTGAATGGTATGAGTTCAAGGTTGGTGTGGGGAGGAAAGGTCCCAGGGGGAGACCAGTTTGAGGGCACTGTTGAGGTTGGTGTGGGCAGGAAAGGTCCCAGTGGAGACCAGTTTGAGGGCACTGTTGAGGTTGGAGTGGGCAGGGAAGGTCTCAGGGGGAGACCAGTTTGAGGACACAGTTGAGGTTGGTGTGGGCAGGAAAGTTCCCAGGGGATGACCAGTTTGAGGGCACCGTTGCCGGCACCCTGTCATTCCTGTCGCTCAGACACTCCATGATTTCGGAGTGGTATCGGCGTTGTGGGTTTGGAACCAGTGTAGTCAACTGGAAGACATGACTCTGTGGGCGACAGCGGGGCTGGACACGAGGTTCCGGAGGTGGTGGCAGGTGGGGACAGAGAATTTCAGGGATTTGTTTATGGGAGGAAGGTTTGCCGGTCTGGAGGAGTTATCTCACTTGCCGAAGGGAACCAAGTTCAGGTACCTGCAGGTGAGGGACTTTCTTGTAATAGGGGTTCCGTCCTTTCTGCAGCTGTTACTTCCGGTGGTGCAAGGCAAGACGTTGTCCGGGGATGACACTGGGGAGGGGTGATGCTGGATATATGTGGAGAGCTGATGGATAGCGAGGAGGTCAGACACGAGTGGGAGGAAGAGATGGGATGGAGTTAGGGGCTGGAGTGTGGAAGGTATCCGTGTAGGTGAATGCTTCGTCGTTGAGTGCGAGGTTCAGCATCATCACATTTAAGTTGGTCGGCAGCTCACATGACGGTCTAGAGGATGAGCCGGTTCTTTCGGGGGAGGAGGATGGATGCGGGCGGTGTGTTGAGGGGAGAGGACTGGTGAATCTTTTGCATATGTTTTGGGCGTATTCGAGGTTGAGGGGGTTTTGGATAGGATTATCGGATGTAAGGTCCGACATTCTGAGCATCGGGGTGGCCCCGAGCCCGGAGCTGACGGTAATCGGAGTGTCAGAAGATGCGGCAGTTCAGATGGGGAGAGAGGCCGGTGTCTAGGCCTGTGCCTCCCCGATAGGCCGGAGACAGATTTTGGGGACTAGGAGCCGCCAAAGGCGAGGGTTTGGGTAATGGAGCTGGCAGAATATTTGCACCTGGAAAGAGTTCAGTTCACCACACGTGTCGTGGAAGAGGAGTTGACCCTGAGGCTGTTTAATCAATGGCAGTTTATTCACTTCTTTAAAGTGAATGGATGTGTCAGCGGAAGCGGTGGAGGGGGGCAGAAGGGAGAATGGGTGTTTTGTTTTGTTTCGGGGGGAAACCAAAATAATGAGGTGGGTTTGGTGTGACGGAGGAGTGAGGTTTGGAGTGTGGTGGTGGGAGAGGGGGTAGACGGTGAGAGTGAGTTGTTAGTTTGCTGAACTATTGCCCAGGTTTGGCTTTTGTCTTTTTGTAAAAATGAAAAACGCCTTCAACAATAATATTTTTTGTAATACAAGTTGGGTGTGGGAATTCCAGTAAATATTTCTGCTCTGTCGATACACTGAATTGGAGGCAAAGAAGCGAAGTGAAGATTCAAAGATTGACTGGGTGCAGGCAGCAGAGCCAAAGAAATTGAACTCACTGTTCCATTTTCACGCTCAGTGTCAAAGGGGAAATTGACACAAATGCAATCATCAATGTATCGAATATAAAGGCGGTCATTCAGATAAAATGTTGCCGATGGGAAGGGAGGCCAGAACTATGGGTCATATTTTGAGGGTGAGGGGTAAACATTTTATGTCTGAGCTAACGAGCGTTGTCTTCACCCAGGGACTGGTGAATCTGTGGAACCTCACTACCACAGAAAATAGTTGAGGCCAAGACGTTATGTAATTCCAAGAAGGAATTAGGAATGGCTCTTGGAGCTTAAGGGATCATGTTGTATGGAGGGAAGGCAGGATTAGGATATTGAACTTGATGATCAGCCATGATCAGAATGAATGGCGGAGCAGGGTCGAAGGGTCGAATGGCCTTACGCTTTTTCTATTTTCTATGGATGGTTCTACGTATAAAGAGGTGGAATCTGGAACCTATGTTGCCCTCAGCCGAGGAGAGATTGAGCCAGATTGAGAATTTTGGCTAATTCTGGACACGATATTGAGGGACGATTCGAGAGTTTTTGAATCAGTATCGAAATTGATTCAGAGAAATTTGCCTGGCAGCTGACCTTCTGTCGCGTGGAGGGATTAACGAAACTGAGCTGATCTTGCAGTTAGCCCCCGCTGTACAGACATTCCAAATAGTCAACTGCAGATTTATAAACATTCTGTGAGATTTTCATTCAATTAAATATTGAATCGAATTGCCCCAGCGAAATAGAACAGTCACATTCCAGAGTACAGCGTATCTGAAAGAACACTCTGACATTAATGATTAAATTTCCGAATGGACAGTCAGAGTGAATGTCATCTCTGAAGCGATATGAGATCAAGGAAGATTTCTACCGCTGTTTAACACGGCTTCCAATTATAATTTATAATTTAATGTAATCATACTTGTTTATGAGGTAAGATGTTGTTTAATTAAGTCTCAGAGCCTCGCCTATTCACAACTGGGAATTAACGCAGGTATCGTAATTTGCTTGTCTAAAGTTTAAGAAAAACAACAATTTTAATAATAGTTAAATGTCACAAACACGAGGGATAATCTGGAATGTATAAAGTTAGTGTTTTGGGAAAGTATCACCTCACATCTTCCTTCAGTGACATTGTCTGCTGGATCAAGGAACGGATTCACCACACAGAAAATGCATCGACCAATTCAATGGGTCACGAAAATATACTACATGATCCTCGCCATAGTTGGTGTTCCTGGTAAGTGTCGAAAGTCCATTATCCTGAGTAAATCTATGCATCAGGTTGCTTCTGGTATTTTGCGGTGAATGATCATGTTACGTTCAATCAGATTATTATTTATTTTATTCATTTACAGGATGTGGCTGTCGCTGGTTAGACCAGCACTTTTTGCCCATCCCTGGTTTCCCTTCTGAAGGTGGTTGTCAGTTGCCTTCTTGGACCGCTGTAGTCCGTGAGATAGGTGTCTGTGCACTCACAGTGCTGTTAGAGAGGGAGTTCCAGGACGTCTCCTCAGCGACAGTGAAGGAACGGCGATATATTTCCAAGCCAGGATGGTGAGTGACTTGGAGGGGAACCTCCAGGTGGTGGGGTTCCCATGAATCTGCTGCTCTTGTCCTTCTAGATGATAGTGGTCGTGGGTTTGGAAGGTGCTGTCAAAGGAGCCTTAGTGACTTACTGCAGTGAATCTTGTAGATGGTACACACGGCTGCCATTGTTCGTCGGCGGTGTAGGGTTTGTATATTTGTGGAATGGGGAGCAATCAAGCGGGGCTGCTTTGCCATGGATGGTGTTGAGCGTCTTCAGCGTTGTTGGAGCTGCACTCATCCAGGCAAGTGGAAATACGTCCATCACACTCCTGACTTGTGCCATGGTGGACAAACTTTGCGGGGCCAGGAGGTGAGTTGCTGGCCGTAGGATTCTTAGTGTTTGACCTGCTCTGGTAGCCACAGTATTAATATGGTTGATCCAGTCAATTTCTGATCAATGGTAACCCACAGGATGTTTATTGTGCCGGAATGAGCGATAGTAATGTCATTGAATGTCAGGAGGTGGTGTTTAGATCCTCTCCTGTAGGAAGTGGCCATTGCCTGGCACTTGTGTGGCACGAATGATCCTTGTCACTTGTCAGCCCAAGCCTGGATATTGTCCATGTCTTGCTGCATTTGGATATGAAGTGCTTCATTATCTGAGCAGTCTAGAATTGTGATGAACATTGTGAAGTCATCTGTAAACATTTCCACTTCTAACCTTACGATGGAAGTGAGGTCATTGATGAAGCAGTTGAAGATTGTTGGGCCGAGGACATTACACTGAGGAACTCCTGCAGTGATGTCCTGGAGCAGAGAGGATTAAACTACGACCACCATAACCTTTTCCTCTATGCCAAGTATGACAACAACCAGCGGAGTGTTTTCCCCCTGATACTCATTCACTCCTGTTTCGCTAGGGCTCTTTGATGTCATACTCGGTTAAATGCTGCTTCATTTCAACGACAGTCTCTATCACCTCTGGCATTCAGCTCTTTTGTCCATCTTTGAACCAAGGCTGTAATGAGGTCAGGAGCTGAGTGACCCTGGCAGAACTCAAACTGAGCGTCCGCGAGCAGGTTATTGCTGAGTAAGTGCCGCTTGATAACACTGTTAATGTCTCCTTCCAGCAATGTGTTGATGATGCAAAATTTTGAAGAGCGGTAATTGGCTGTGTTCGATTTGCCTGTTTCTTGGCACAGACACCTGAGCAATATATCACCTTGCCAAATAGATGCCAGAATTCCAGCTTTACTGAAACAGTTTGGCTAGGGGCTCGGCAATTCCTGGAGCACAAGTCTTCAGCACTATTGAGGGGATATTGTCAGGGCCCAGAGCCTTTGCAGTATCCAGTCCCTTCAGCCTTATCTTGATATCACGTGGTGTGAATAGTATTGCCTGAAGACGGACATCAGTGATGCTGAGGACCACTGGAGAAGACCGAGAGGAATTGTCCACTTCGTACTTCTGCCTGAAGATTGTTACAAATGCCTCAACCATGTCATTTGTATACGTGCTCGGGTCTCCTACATCATTGAGCATGCACATATTTGTGGAGCCTCTCCCTCCATGGCTGGATGTGGCCGCACTACAGAGCTTAGATCCAGTGGGTTTATTGGGGAGGCAATGACCTCTCTCTATTCCTTACTGCTTATATTGTTTGGCACACCATTGGTCCCGTCTTGTAGCTCCACCAGGTTGACATCTCATTGTTCGGAATGTCTAATGTTGCTCCTGGCATGCTCTCCGGCATTCTTCATTGAACCAGGTCTGGTCCCCTGACCTGCTGGTAAAGGTAGCGTGCGCGATATGCCTGGCCATCTGTTTGAAAATTGTGGTTGAATACAATTCTGCTGATGTTTCACAGCCCCTCATGGATGCACTGTCTTGGAGTTGCATAGTGTGTTTGAAGTATATCCCATTTTGGTGTTAATGCCACAGATCATGATGCAGGGTATTCTCAATGCGAAGATGGGACTTTGTCTCCACAAGTACTGTGCGGTAGTAATTTCTACCAATACTGTCGTGGACAGATATATCTGCAGCATGCAGATTGGTGAGGATGGGGACAAGTATGTTTTCCCTCTTGTTGGACCCCCCACTACCTGCTGCAGTCCCAGTCCACAGCTATGTTTTTAGGACTCGGCCAGCTCGGTCTGTGGTGCTACTATCGAGCAATTATGACAATGAAGTCCCCCACTCAGAGCATATCCTGTTTCTTTATCACCCTCAGTGCTTCCTCCAAGTGGTGTTCAACATGAAGCTGTACTGATTCATCAGCCGGTGGTGACTGGAATGTGGTAATCAGCAGGAGGTATCTTTGCCCATCTTTAATCTGAAGCCAGGAAACTTCATGGGTTAGAGAGTCGATGTTGAAGAACCCCAGGGAAACTCCCTCCCCACTGTATAACACTGTGCTGCCACCTCCCCTGGGTCAGTCCTGCTGATGAGACAGGACATATCCAGGAATAGTAGTAGTGATGCCTGGAACATTGTCAGAAAGGTATCAGGTATAAAGTACATTTTGATACACTCGTCCGTACAGGAAAGTGTATTCATTACATTTCCTGCATTATCTCTGCAATTATATACCGTATACACACTTTCAAGCTCGAAGACTCTCTGTGTGATAAAGTTGTTCCATTTAGCACAATGTGGTATCCTGTTGAATCAAACATTAAACCAGGAAACTTGGTCTTACCAAAGTTACCCGTTAACAAAAATTATACAGAGTGTATGTGACGAACTGAAGTGGAAGACCTGACCCCATTGACCATGTTTGGTATTTGTCAATATAAAATTGCCCCGAGTGTGGGTAATTAACTGGAGTCAACACCCGGCTGCAGTGAGATGCATTTCCTGGACATTCTGTCATTGTACAATTGTATTCAGTGTGGGGAATAATCTAACTCTTATTCCAAGTAGAGTTAATGTCAGAACTTTACGGTGCTGATTAATCTCCATCCCCAAGGATTGTCCTGAGAATGAGTTGATTTTGAATGTTTGGTTGCGGGGGTAACTGGAAATCTGCTTTTTGGATGGTAGCTGAGGTAATGGTTGAGATTGAGTAACCTCCGAGCCGATCCTAACACACAAGTTATTGATGTTAAATTCCATGCTGGCTGTGCTCAGAAACGGAGAATTACTGTCAGAAATTTCTACTCTATTCTCCCTTCTTCATCCTTCAGTTAACGGAGTGGCAATCGTGATCCTGTCCCGTGGAAACAATGGACTCTCCATCTGCACCACTCGATACCTGGTGGCAATGTCAACGGCGGATCTCCTGGTCATTATTACTGAGGTTATCACCAGGCGAATCAATAATTATTATTTCGAAATACATTTCCTGGACATCACTCCTGTGTGTAGTGTTCGATATGTTCTTATCCGTGCAGCCTTAGATTGTTCTGTCTGGTTCGCCGTCGCTTTCACTTTTGATCGATTTGTTGCCATTTGTTGGCAGAAGCTGAAATATAAATATTGCACCAAGAAAACTGCGGCCGTGGTTCTAGCAACAGCCGGTATTTTGCTCTGTTTAAAGAACATTCCCATGTACTTCAGAATTAAACCTAGCAAGATCATCCACAATATACCTATGTACTGTTCTAGTACGCCAAGCTATTTTACTGACCCGAGATGGATTGGATTCAGAATGTTTGAAAAGGCTCTAACCCCATTGATACCATTCGGGTTAATTCTGTTGCTTAACGTTCTGACAGTCAGACACATTTTAGTGACTAGTCGAGTACGTAAGGGACTGAGGGGCCAGAGCAAAGGAGAGAATCACAGTGACCCAGAGATGGAGAGCAGAAGGAAGTCTATTGTTTTACTGTTCAGCATATCCGGCAGCGTCATACTTCTGTGGTTGGTGTACCTTTTATATTTTTTTGGTGCTGCAGATGGGTTAGATGATGATTCTTTTTATAACTTTGAAGAAATTGCATATATGCTGAGGGATTTAAATTGCTGCACAAACACATTTATTTATGTGGTGACTCAGTCCCAATTCAGAGACCAGTTAAAGAGCGCGGTGAAATATCCAGTTACATCAATTATTAATTTGATTAATAAACGATAACACTGAAAGCAGCTCAATGATCCAATCTACAGAGCAGGAGGGGGCCACCGGAGGAAGGAAAAGAAAGGGCCTGGAGGATTCAAAACCTCAATGAGCCATCAACACAGGCAAGTCATCTGATCGTCCATCCATCCATCCCTGCAGGAGGGATTATCCATTCACAAACTATCGACATACACTGCTCACAAACACACAGTAACAATGCACACACACTAACTATAATTATACACACTTACTAACACATATACCATAATACACACTAACAAACCCATTGAATCCTAAAACCTGCTTCAAAGTGAAACATAGCAGTTAGTGAGGCATCATGGGGTGCAAGGCTAACGGACATGACCATTTGTGAAACCTTGTTAGTTCCCAGGCACATACATGGGAATGGCTTATTCACCGGGACATCCCTTATCAGCAGCTGTCTCTGAGGAATGTTGCTCGACGCACAGAACCACAGAACCCAAGGACAGTCGATAAGGGGGCCTCCGCCTGTTGTTGATCACATCACTCAGCTCCATGCTGCCTGGCAACCAACAATTGTTATTGAATTGTATAAAGCCGACATGGGCTGTGTAGCTGTTTCCATAACTGTAGAAAATGTTCATGATTTCACATGTCCAGTGGACAGACGCTTGGTTTTCCCAGCTCACTTTTACCCGACAGCATCATAAACCATTTGATGTTGAAGCATCCCCGATTGTAGAAGGATCCTTCTGCATTCATTCCTGCGAACAGCACCACCATCCTGCTCAATGGGATAGATTCAGAACACATCCACCAGCTCAGGACTGGGCATCCGTGAGGTACTTTGGTAGCAGCAGTACTGTACTGAGCCACAATCTAACCTCATGGCCTGGCCGAGACTCAACTCTATAATTACCACCAAGTGAGGGGATCAGACCTGATTCAATGAAGAGTACAAGAGGGAATGCACAGTGCAGCTCCAGATATACAAAGAAAATATGTGTCAACATAAAGCTACGTCAGAGAATTTGCATGTGAAACAGCATAAGCAGCAAGTGACACACAGAGATCAGCAATCCCACAACGAACGGATTACATATAAGATCTGCATCCCTGTCCCATCCAGCCCTGAATGGTGGTGGACAAGTAAACAACTCACTGGTGGAGGAAGCACCACAAATATCCACATCCTCAGTGATGGAGGATCCCAGCACATCTTTGCAAAAGAGGAGGTTGAAGCATTCGCACGAATCTTCAGACGGGTGCTGAGTGGATGATCCATCTCGGTCTCCTCCAGAGATCCTCAGCATCATGGATGCCAATCTTCAGACTATTTGATGCACCTCACCTGAAACGAAGTAACAGCTGAAGGCACTTAATACCGCAAACACCATGTATCCTGACAATATCACAGAATAGTACGCAAGACTTGGCTCCAGAACTTGCCCAGCCCCTAGCCAAGCTGTTCCAGTTCAACTACAACACTGACATCTACCTGGAAATGTGGGACATTTCCTCGGTGTGTCCTGTACATGAAACAGGACTAATCCAAACCAGCCGATTGCAGCCTCGGTTAAAACACGGACAAAAGAGCTGAACACCAGAGGTGAGGTGAGTGCATCTGCCCTTGACACCAAGGCAGCATTTAATCGAGAATAGTCTCAAGGAGACGCAGCTAAACTGGGGTCAATGGGATTCAGAGGGAAACCTCTCCACTGCTCGAGTCATACCGAGCAGAAAGTAAGATGGTTCATGTTGTTGGAGGTCGTCATCTCTGTCCCAGGACTTTACCACAGGAGCTCCTCAGGGTCATGTCCTCGGCCGAACCATCTTTAGCTGCTTCATCAATGGCCTTCCTTCCAATATAATGTCAGCAGTGGGGATGTTTACTGATGACTGCACAATGTCCAGCACCATTCGCGACATGTCAGACACTGATGCAGTCCACGTGCAAATGCAGCAAATCCTGGACAATACCCAGATTTGGGCTGACAAGTTGCAAATAACATTCGTGCCACACAAGTGCCAGGCAATGAGCATCTTCAATAAGAGAGAATCCAAACATCGCCCCTTGGCATTCGATGGCATTACCATCACTAAATCCTGGCGGTTATAAGAAACCGAACTGGACTAACCATATAAATGCTGCGGCTACAAGATCAGGTCGAAGCCTGCAAATCCTGCGGCTTTCAACTCACCTCTTCCAATTCTCTTTGGTAATCTCCAAAGGAATGAAAATGAATAATTACGGGTCGGGGTCGCAGATGGTCCCGAGGCCTCAAAGAAAGTGTATGATGTTCCCTTTCTAACTAAACACGTCCAGATTTAGTATTGTGATGAATATAGGGATGTTGCATGTATTACGGGTCCTTGGTGCAGTGAGCATTAAAGGTCTGGGTTAGTGGGTGTGTGACTGCTGCAGTCTTGTTTCAAAATAATCCTGGTTTGAAAGGTGGGGGAGACGAAACAAATGTAAAAGTTTGAACCAACAGAATTCTGTTTGGAGTAATGTGACTCGCTGTCGAGTTCATTGTATTTCAGCTTGGAACGTTTATGTCCCTGCTGGCTGGAGCTAAGGCATCAGGCATTTTGGGAATACAGTTCAGCTCTGATCTTTAGTTTTAATGCACTTCATGCCAAACATGTGTAAAACAGCAACATATACAATACACACTCCATCAAATCACAGTCCACAGTATGGACAATTTCCCCCTTTTTAAGTGCTAACCTGCCGTCCCGCTTCCAGCCCTACCCCTACCAATCCCCCCCCCCACAACAAACAGTTCCACATACACCGTCATGAAGCCCTCCTCCGACCCCCTCAACCTGAACCTAATCTTCTCCATCCGAAGAAAGTCAGACAAGGTGCCTTTCCCCTCCAGAAGCTCCGGTGATTACGACGCCCCAAACATTGCTACCATAGGGTCCGGCCTAATCTCCACCCCCACAATCTTAAATAGTGTCCAAACCTCCACGTCCCAGAATCTCTCTAACTTCCAGCAATCCCAGAACATGTGGGTATGATGTGCACAACCTGACGCTCTCTTCTGTCAATCATCAGTCACCGCCTGGATGAACCGACTCATCCTCGCCTGAGTCATATGTACGCTTTGCACTGCCTTGAACTGAATCAATCTCATCCTCGTGCAGGAGGAGTAGAATTCACCCTCCACATCGCCTCGTACCATAGTCCCGAGACAATTACCCCCAACTCCTCCTCCCATTTGTTCCTGATCGTCACCTCTTGCGCTCCATAACCCCACCCCCCGCGCTTCCCCAACCACTGTATATATGCCAAATCCTACCCTCTTCCAACTCGTCTGGGAGCAGCAGTTGCTCCAACAAGGAGTAGTCCGGCAGTCTGGGAAACACCCTCCACTCTATTCGCGCAAAGGCCCACACCTGCATATGTCTAGATGGGCTCCCCCTCCGTAACTCAAACCTCTCCCACAACTTATCCAGACCTGCAAACTTCTCTTCTGAGTACATGTCCCTCATCCTCGCCAGACCTGCATCCCTCCATTTCCCGTACATTCCATCTATCTCGCCTGTATCTACAACACACTGCTGTCAACACCGACATGCACTTCAAATTAAACTGTTTCCTCGGCTGACTCCACAACCAGACCGTGAACAGCAGCACCGGACACCCCGTGTACGTCCCCGGAGATAACGGCAGCAGAGCTGACACCGTAATCGTCAGATTGTATCACAAACAGGAATCCTCCTCCATCTTGAACCACTCCACCTCGTTCACCATTGCCTCACATTCTCCACATTAGTTTGGTAATGCCAGCCCCCCTTTATATCTCTGCATCTGTAACAGGGCCATCTCTACATGTGGCACCTCCCCGCCCATATGAACTCCCGGATTACTGTCTGCAACTTCCGGAAGACAGATCAAGAGAGTCTGGAAAACAAACGGGAACCTTGGCAGCACATTTATCTTTACCATCTGCACCCTCCCTGCCAGAGTCAGGTCCAGCATATCCCATCTCATAAAATCTGCCCTCATCTCCTCCAAAGTTGTCAAATTCCACCTGTGCATTGTAACCCATTCCCTCGTCACCTGAATCCCCAAATCCCTAAACCTGTCCCTTTCTGCCTTGAACGGCAACATCTCCCAGTTGAACCCCCTCCCCGCCATTATCACCGGACACACCTCACTCTTCCCGACATTTAAATTATATCCAGGGAAAGCCCCAAACCACTACAATATTCTCATTGTCCTACCCATACTCTACAATGGGTCTGGCACAGACAACAACAAGTCGTCCGCGTACAACGACGTCCGATGGTCCCTGCTCCCCATCAAAATCCCCTGCCAGTCCGCAAACCCCCTGAGGGCCTTGGCCAAGGGATCAATCACCAGCGCAAACAGCCAGCGGCGAGAACGGACAGCCCTGTCTCAATCCCCTCTGCAATCCAATGCGGGAATCGAACCTGAGACCTTGGTGCTGTGAAGCAGCAGGGCTAACCAATAACACTATACTCCAGAATATTTGACTGCATAACACTGCACTACAGAATACTTTGCATGTACTTCACAACAGAGAACATTACAACACAACACTATATTACAGAATACTGTACTATATACTTCACGACAGAATACTTTACTACATAACGCTCTACTACAGAACACTTTACCAAATTCTTGCCTACAGAATACTTTACTTCATACTTCACCGCAGACTACTTCACGATATAAAACTATACGACAGAATACTTATCTACATAACACATGACACTGCGTATCAACGGAATTGAATGTTTATAAACTCTTTAAAACAATAATACAATCAACTAACATTTGAAAACAGCAGGCTGGGTTACAAGAATTGAATTCTATTGAGAAAACATCGGCCAGAAAATCGTATTTGAAAACAATGGACTGTCAAAAATTGGAAACTCATGAACGAGGTTTGACGAGACCACGAGAAAGAACAGTTTCAAATACTTCTATCGGCGACAGAACAATAAGATTTGAGAATCTCGAAAGAACCGATCAATATATATAATAGAATCATAGATCTCAACAGTGCAGAATGAGGCCATTCGGCCCATCAAATCTGCATCGAGACTGGGAAAGAGCATCCCAGCTCGATCCACACCCCGACCCTGTCCCCATAATACAGCAACGGACACTATGGGGTAATTTATCATGGCCAATAGACCTAACCTGCCCGTCTTTGGAATGTGGGAGGAAACCGGAGCACCCAAAGGAAATCCACGCAGACACGGGAAGGTGCAAACTCCACACAGACAGTAACCCAAGGCCGTAATTATGCCCGGGGTATCTGTGCTTTGCCACATCCCCTTAAACAATGACCTTCACTGGCTTGTCTCCAATATTACATTCCTAAACATTTCAGTATTCCTTACGCAAAAATCCCATCTCTTCAACTTGTCACTCTCAAATATCAATTCTCATTGCTGCCCAGGGGCTTAATTCCCAAAGACGCTTTGGAATATCTGTCAAGCCCCGCCAGCTCCTTGCCCAGACCAGCTACGCACTTCTTCACACGGCCTGTTATTTCAGAACTGTGGGAGTGAAAGTAAAACATAAAAATTCTGGCCAAAAGTTGTACCCAAATCCTCACATTTTATTCAGACATTGCAAGAGTTATTCAGATAAATGATATAAAGCAAATTATAGAATACAATTATACAATCCCTGTAGGGCAAACGGAGGCCATTCAGCCCATCGAGTCTGTACCAATCCTTGGAAAGAAGCCCACACCTCCACCCTATCCCAGTAATCCTATTCCCGTAACAACCTCCCCGAACAGGCGCCGGAATGTGGCGACTAGGGGATTTTCACAGTAACTTCATTGAAGTCTACTCGTGCCAATAAGCGATTTTCATTTCATTTTTCATTTCATAATCACAGCTAACCTTATTGGCACTAAGGGGCAATTCAGCATGGCCAATCCACCTAACCTGCACATATTTGGACTGTGGGAGGAACCACAGCCGGAGTAAACCCACGCAGACACAGGGAGAAAGTGCAAACACCAGTTAGACAGTCACCTAAGGCAGGAATTGAACTCGGGTCCCTGGCGCTGTGAGGTATCAGTGCTCGCCACCATGCTGCCCATTATATTTAGGTCTTACGGGGTCAGCAAGCAATTGAAAAATATTCATATATGGCGATTGCTGAAGGGAAGACCGTGTGTCTATGAAATATTGCGATAGTCCAGCAGAGGGAGATTGCCAAATGTGAGACTGTATATCTATGTGTGTGTGTGTTTGTGATACAGAGAGTCCAGCAGAGCCTGATTGCTGGAGATGACAGTGTGTGTGAGAGATACAGAGAGAGTCCAGCAGAGGGAGAATGCTGTAGGTGAGTCAATATATCTGTGCATGGGGGAGATACAAAACATCGAGGGAGATTGCTGAAGATGTGTGAGAGACACAGAGAGAGTCCAGCAAGAAGAAATTGCTGTAAATCAGTGTTCTTCAAACTTTCTTGATCGGGACCCATTTTTACGAACCTCCTAGCCTTCGCAATCCACGCCGGACGAACTTTTCGCTCACCTTTAATGTGACAGTTGAGCCTGCTCCGTCCTCACAACCTCACTTGCTTTGTTATTCAATTCAATAATACTAATAATGACTTCAGCTGATGACTTAAGATTTCACTCCATCCATTGAAAAAGATCAAGAGGTTTGTCCTCGAACTCGCCATGTTCAGTCTTGAAATCCCTATGAAGTTTTGAGTGTTTTAATCTTTCATTTGCCAGTACTTCCCTGTGTATACCACACATGGGCTTTGCATGCTGATTTCCATTGGCACAATTAATGAACCCATACTTCAAGAAATCATCTGTATGCTGCTTTGTTCCTGATTTTAGGAACAAGGCCACCCTTCTCATGACCAACCAAGCTGGGTCTTGGTGTTTGTTTGAAAGGTCTGGTGATGGGGCATCCTGCCAGGTGGCTTTGACAATCTGCTCACGCAATCATCCAACATAGTTCACCACCTCCTTTTCACTTAGGGCCTTATAGAATATAAAACAGTACAGCACAGAACAGGCCCTTCGGTCCTCATTGTTGTGCCGAGCCATGATCACCCTACTCAAACCCACGTATCCACCCTATACCCATAACCTAACAACCCCCCCCCCCTTAACCTTACTTTTATTAGGACACTACGGGAAATTTAGCATGGCCAATCCACCAAACCCGCACATCTTTGGACTGAGGGAGGAAACCGGAGCACCCGGAGGAAACCCACGCACACAGGGGGAGGACGTGCATACTCCACACAGACAGTGACCCAGCCGGGAATCGAACCTGGGACCCTGGAGCTGTGAAGCATTTATGCTAACCACCATGCTACCCTGCTGCCCCATGGCCCCATCGCCTTGAGGTCATTAGGTGCAGACCACTGCTTGATCGCCTTGCGGTCAAAGATGTTGCACTGAACAAACTTTTCCACAAGGGACAGGTGTACAGCCCAGTCCAGCTACTTGCAGCGTTCCGCAGCAACGTGGACAGACTCATTCACAGGACCAGGGACGGGGAGAACCGCAGTTCATAGTGACCCACGGTGTTTGCTAACCGAGGAACGGTGCACAACTTGATCCAGCCACACACAAAGGTGGCCATCAGGATGAGGGTGACGTTGAGTACAGTTTACCCTCCCTTTTCTGGAGATTTGTACATGGTGTCCTTTTGGACACGATCCATCTTGGATCTCCAGGTGAACTTGAAGATGCCTCTGACACTGCCCTGGCACAGGATCTGGTTATGAACCAGACCCGCAACACCAACAGCAACAATGAGAAAACCTCACACCTGGTGACCAAGTTTTTGCCTGCAACGGACAGGGAGCGTTGTTCTCCCATGCACACGCGAACATAGTTTTTTCGGGAAAAAATATACTTTATTTATAAAATATCTCAAAATGCACAATCATTTCAAAATGGCCATCACACACGATGCAATAATATTCAGGTTCTCTACGTGTTTCATTTTGCCTTCTTGAGGGCCTCCAATGCTGGCAAAGTAACATTGCAGACATTTGGAAATGATCAAAACAAAAGGTGCAAATAGTTGTTGTGGACCCTCAGAATTAGGGGCATAGTTAGATTAGTAGTCTCCTGTTCTATTATTTCCATGACATGCCTATCTTTTCTCATTATAATAAATAGTTTTTAAATCTGGTGCCAGTAATTCATTAGAGCGATCAAGGGTCAAACATCTCGGGAAAATACACAAATGATTGTTTACTTCACACTTACGTCCGGGGTCTATGGGGCTGGACATGATCTTGCACACACCCAGGGTGTCGTAACATCATGGAGTGCTGCACTGTCAGAGGGTCAGTGCTGAGGGAGTGCTGCACTGTCAGAGGTTCTGTACTGAGGGAGTGCTGCACTGTCAGAGGGCCAGTACTGAGGGAGTGCCGCACTGTCAGAGGGTCAGTACTGAGTGAGTGCTGCACTGTCAGAGGGTCAGTACTGAGGGAGTGCTGCACTGTCAGAGGGTCAGTGCTGAGGGAGTGCTGCACAGTCAGATGGTCAGTACTGAGGGAGTGCTGCACTGTGAGAGGGTCAGTACTGAGGGAGTGCTGCACTGTCAGAGGGTCAGTACTGAGGGAGTGCTGCACTGTCAGAGGGTCAGTACTGAGGGTAAGCCGCACTATCAGAGGGTCAGTACTGAGAGAGTGCTGCACTCTCAGAGGGCCAGCACTGAGGGAATGCTGCACTGTCAGAGGGTCAACACTGAGGAAGTGCTGCACCATCAGAGGGGCAGTACTGAGGGAGTGTTGCAATGTCAGAGGGTCAGTGCTGAGGGAGTGCTGCACAGTCAGATGGTCAGTACTGAGGGAGTGCTGCACTGTCAGAGGGTCAGTACTGAGCCTGCGCTGCACTGTCACGGTCAGTACTGAGGGAGTGCTGTACTGTCAGAGGGTCAGTAATGAGGCTGCGCTGCATTGTCAGAGGGTCAGTGCTGAGAGATTGCTGCACTCAGGCGGCCCCTACTCAGGGAGTGCTGCACTGTCAGAGGTTCTGTACTGAGGGAGTGCTGCACTGTCAGAGGGCCAGTGCTGAGGGAGTGCCGCACTGTCAGAGGGTTAGTACTGAGTGAGTGCTGCACTGTAAGAGGGTCAGTACTGAGGGAGTGCTGCACTGTCAGAGGGTCAGTGCTGAGGGAGTGCTGCACAGTCAGATGGTCAGTACTGAGGGAGTGCTGCACTCTCAGAGGGTCAGTACTGAGCCTGCGCTGCACTGTCAGAGGGTCAGTACTGAGGGAGTGCTGCACCGTCAGAGGGTCAGTACTGAGACTGCGATGTACTGTCAGAGGGGCAGTACTGAGGGAGTGTTGCAATGTCAGAGGGTTAGTGCTGAGGGAGTGCTGCACTCAGAGTGTCAGTAGTGAGGGAGTGTTGCACTGTCAGAGGGGCTGTACTGAGGGAGTGCTGCACAGTCAGAGGGTCAGTACTGAGGGAGTGCCGCCCTGTCAGAGGGTCAGTACTGAGGGAGTGCTGCACTGTCAGAGGGTCAGTACTGAGGGAGTGCAGCACTCAGAGAGTCACGACTGAGGGAGTGCTGCACAGTCAGAGGGTCAGTACTGAGGGAGTGCTGCACTGTCAGAGGTTCTGTACTGAGGGAGTGCTGCACTGTCAGAGGGTCGGTACTGAGGGAGGTCTGCACTGTCAGAGGGTCAGTTCTGAGGGAGTGCTGCACCTTCATAGGGTCGGTACTGAGGGAGTGCTGCACTGTCAGATGGTCAGTACTGAGGGAGTGCTGCGTTTGGCTGAGGATATGATGCTTCCTGTTGGTCGCAGCCAGTAACTACAGCGTTACCTGTTTACATGGTAAATTCCCATTCGTTGCTCACATTAATAAATGTAGTGATTGCGCAATCATGAATCTGACAACATAGGAGGGGCTATTCCGCCCATTGTGCTTTGAAAGAGTTGCCAAGCTTTGACCCACATATTCCATAGCACAGAAAATGATTCCTCTACAAATAGTGAAACTGCTTCCACTGCCAATTACAGCCGTTCTGTATGAAAATGTTCCTCAGCTCCTCCCCGAGTTCTTTTTGCCAATTATGCTAAATCTGTGTTATTTGGTTGGCACCAAAAGCAGTTTCTGTTCATTTCTTCTATTCATGTCTGACATAATTAATAGCAGATTTATTAAATCTGTACTAAATATTTTCTTCTCAATCCTCCCCTACTAAACTTCACTGGCCTATTTATTCTCCCGTGTTCCTTATTTCCCCTCCTCTATCCCTCCTGATTATATCTCTGTCACTTTATTTCACTATCACTCCTTCAATCCCCTCTCTGTTTCCAATTCCTCTTTTTAACCCCTCCCAGGTCTCCCTCCCATCCCCTTAACCCTTCCCCATTACCCCTCCCTCTCATCCCTCCCTATTCTCGTCCATTACCATTCCCACTCACCTCCTCCCAATTATCCTGCCCATTCCCTCCTTCCCCATTTCCCCCTCTCATCTCCCCATTCCCCCCCTCCTCATCGCTCCCCATTCTCCCTCCGCATTTCCCCTCCCCCTTCCCTCTCCCAATGCCCCTCCTACTTAATTCTGTCACAATTAACCCTCCACATCCATCGCACCTCACGTTATAAACTGCCTCTTTGAGCAGGACATTTTACATGTGCAGAGCGGGAATCCCAGTGACCTGGGGAACGCATGCTCAGTGTGTGGATCCGTGTGGCATAATGCGTACATATAGGCCGTCCGTGTTTTGACATTCCTTTTGTTTTTTTGCACCTCACAAAGATGGTGACCGCAGCGCGTAAATTGGCCGCGATTATTAACAAGAAGTCTTACAACACCAGGTTAAAATCCAACAGCTTTGTTTTGAATCACTAGCTTTTGGAGCGCAGCTCCTTTATCAGGTGAGGAAAGAGCTACGCTCCGAAAGCTAGTGATTCAAAACAAACGTTTTGGACTTTAACCTGGTGTTGTAAGACTTCTTGTTAATAATGGCGGCCAAGTTACGTGCAGCAGTCGCCATCTTTGTGCCAACCACAATCCAACGCCAACATTTCTGCATCATTATTAACAAGGATCATAGGAGCGGGAAGAAGAGTGAACCACAGGGAGCTTTCACTTCCTACACTGCCAGTGGGAGAGTCTGGCCACCATAGAGGACCTCCAGTGTGGAAGGAGGCCATTCAGCCGATGGCATCTGCACTCACCCTCTGAAAGAGTATTCGACCGAGGCAACCCCATCTTGCAAAATTACCTCTATCGTGAAGAGTTATCGTTGACACACACTGGAGATTGGGGAGATTATCCCACGTGGGCAGCACGGTAGCACAGTGGTTAGCACAATTGCCTCACAGCGCCAGGTTCCCAGGTTCGATTCCAGGCTGGCTCTGTGCGGAGTCTCCACGTTCTCCTCGTGGCTGCGTGGGTTTCCTCCGGGTGCTCTGGTTTCCTCCCACAGTCCAAAGATGTGCAGGTCAGGTGGATTGCCCATGCTAAATTGCCCTTAGTGTCCAAAATTGCCCTTAGTGTTAGCTGGGGTTACTGGGTTATGGGGATAGGGTGGAGGTGTGCGGTTGGGTGGGGTGCTCTTTACAAGAGCCAGTGCAGACTCGGTCTGCCGAATAGCCTCCTTCTACACTGTAAAGTCTGTGTTATATATTGTATGTGGTCTCGTAGCAGGTTAATGGGTGAACAATATCTGGATCATCGGCCGCTGAGATCCTCACCCTCTGCCTTTGTCATCTTCACCTTTTGAAGGACTGGGCTCTGAAAGCTCGTGATTCCAAAACAACCTGTTGTACTTGGAGCTGGTGAAGATTTTTCACTGTGCCCAGCCCAGTTCAACGCCGATATCTCCACATCATCATTATCTTCAAACTGGATTATTCTGCCAATCACCTGACTGGCCTCTCATTTTACAGGACTTTATGAACTCCAGCTGATGCTAAACTCTGCTAGTTGACATCCTACCTGGTAGCAGCAGCCATTGCCGCATCTCCCATGTGTTCAATGACCAACATTGGACGCCAGCCCAGGCCCCAACTTTCAAATGGCTCCGAACTACATTACCCAGGAGGCAGCAGATGCTGTGCGCATGCGCAGGGGGAGGGCCGCGGTGCTGACGGGAGCTGCAGTCCCAGCCGCACGCGGCGGCGGTTGGGGTTTTTAATCTGAGGGAGCGGCTGGGATTGGGAACCGAACCTGGGACCCTGGAGCTGTGAAGCATTTATGCTAACCGCCATGCTACCGTGCTGCCCACAGTCATTTATACCGTGCTCATTTATATGCATTTTAAGATGCTGGGGGGACCAAAAGGTGTGGGTTTGGCGTTTGGACGCAAGGGACATATAATACTTTCCAAATTGGCAGAAAAAAAAAACATTTTAAGAGAGTGTTTTGAGGCACGACCCCGGAGTCTCACCCCATCAGCACGTTGCCCTGGAGGAGACTGTGGTGGAGGTGAGTATGTTGTCCACCTCCAGTCGAATGTGCCTTTAGAACATAGAACATAGAACAGTACAGCACAGAACAGGCCCTTCGGCCCTCAATGTTGTGCCGAGCCATGATCACCCTACTCAAACCCACGTATCCACCCTATACCCGTAACCCAACAAGCCCCCCTTAACCTTACTTTTATTAGGACACCGGGCAATTTAGCATGGCCAATCCACCTAACCCGCACATCTTTGGACTGTGGGAGGAAACCGGAGCTCCCGGAGGAAACCCACACACACAGGGGGAGGACGTGCAGACTCCACACAGACAGTGACCCCGCCGGGAATCAAACCTGGGATCCCGGAGCTGTGAAGCATTTATGCTAACCACCATGCTACCCTGCTGCCCCTTTGTAAACAAGGCATGGAGAGACAGAGTGATAAGGCGTTTTTTTTCTTGTTGAGGTTCATCCCGAGCTGCTCCATGATGCAGGACTCTGTGCTCTACGGTCTATTCCCTCGGACGCACACCGAGACAAAGATCATCTGCTGCTGGAAGATGGCCAACTCAGTGACAGATGTTCTTTGGTCTGATCGAAACTTGTCGATCTTCCAGTGAAAAAAGTTGCCTCTGACTGAGTTTTGCAGACTGGTACATTCCAAAGCCCGTGTCTACGTGCTGAGGGACACACTAAAGCTCGGGGCAGCTGCAATAGAGGAGGGTCGCTGTCTCATACCTTTCAGCCTTTGTGCACCAATGAGGGGAGGAATTACCCACTCAGGCTGTGTGAATACAGTGAATATTATTATATTGTCAGAGACTTCCTTTGGATTTCATTGGCAGACCTCTCTATTTCTGAGACTAAAGTGTTGATATCAACTCAGAATTTGTAGACCTGGGTGGCAAGTTGGTGCAGTGGTTAGCACTGAAGCCTACAGTGCTGAGGATCCGGATTCGATCCCAGCCCCGGGGCACAGTCTGTAAGGAGTTTACATATTCTCCCTGTGTCTGCCTGGGCTTCACAACCACGGCCCAAAGATGTCCAGGTTAGGTGGATTTGCGACGCTAAGTTGCCCCTTAATTGGAAAATAATAATAATTCGGCTCTCTAAATTTGTAAAAAAAAAGAAAATAATTTTTGCTCCTTTAGGACAAAAGCTGGCGCCGCACCCGGACTGATTCTACTACTGCGAAGGGGCTAGCACCAGCGCCACGTGGAACACAATCGATTCTAATGAGAAATGGTGACATACTCACTGGTTTCGCGATTCACACTCAAAGAAGGAGGGTGTCAGCTGCCGCTGATCGCTGTGCATGGGTGCAGGGGGCAGAGGCGATGAGCACCGTGGGCAGCACGGTCCGGAGGGGCCAGCAACGCCAGATAAAACTGCACAACCTCCTCAGGACGGCCAAGGTGAGTAGGCAGCACTGTGCCCCTGGCAATAACACCCATCCCTCACACCCGTAATCCTACCCCCCCCCCCCCACACCACAGGGAGGGAAGGCGAGACCACACCCTGCCCCACAGGCCGATACCCACACCGACCGCCATGGCCGTGTGCCCTGGTCGCTGAGGCCAGCAGCAACCCGCCCCCTGGGCTGCACGCGCAGGACTGCCTGACTGTTGTTTTCAGTTACTCCACCCACCCCTCCAGGAGAAGGCAGCGCACAACTGCCGGGAGCGGAAGAAGACAAGAGGGGATCCGCCAGGCCTGCGGCCCCTCACCACGAGTGAGCACAGGGCCATGGACGTGGTTGGTGGCCCGGAGGAATTGGAGGTTGCCGAGGTGGAGCTCGGTCGCGGGCGAGGAAGTGAGACCCCACTTAGTTGTGGTTCCCATGGCACATGTGCCAAACCCCACCACCACCACACTGAACTCCATGCTGCCCTTACACCCACCCCCACCCTCACGCCCACCCTGGCAGCGGCCTAATCATGCGTCTTTTCTTGTGTCTTGCAGGACCTGCTGGAGCTGGGTCGGGTCCCTCTGGCATCCCCCGCTCCCAACCCGTGCCCAAGCCAGGCCCCCGTGAGCCGAGCAGTGACACTGAGAGCAGATCGGACACTAGCCCTCGACCCGAGACTCAGGAGACCCCGGGTCAGAGGATGACAGTGATTTTCCGTCACAGCTGTCTCGAACAGCGGGGTCTGGGGGGGGGGGGGGATTGGGTTGCCCAGACGCCCCACTCACCCCTACTACGCCAAGGATTCGAGGGAACCATGTGATGGATAGGCCAGCTCGATTGCAGGGAACACCCAGGTGGAAGGTGCTACTGTGGGCAGAAGTTAGACATTGTCATACGATGCAGAGTATGGAGCTCATCGCAGAGCAGGCTGTCATCATCCTCCATCCCATGGACCAGACCCGCTGTCACTGCCAAAGCAGGGCTCTCACCCCACAGTGCAGCAGGGGGCAGCACGGTAGCATGGTGGTTAGCATAAATGCTTCACAGCTCCAGGGTCCCAGGTTCGATTACCGGCTGGGTCACTGTCTGTGTGGAGTCTGCACGTCCTCCCCATGTGTGCGTGGGTTTCCTCCGGGTGCTCCGTTTCCTCCCACAGTCCAAAGATGTGCGGGTTAGGTTGATTGGCCATGCTAAATTGCCCGTAGTGTCCAAAAAAGTAAGGTTAAGGGGGGGGGGGGTTGTTGGGTTATGGGTATAGGGTGGATACGTGGGTTTGAGTGGGGTGATCATTGCTCGGCACAGCATCGAGGGCCGAAGGGCCTGTTCTGTGCTGTACTGTTCTATGTATGTATCACAGAGGGAGTTACAGACTGGGGGTGGCCAGGGATGTGTGTGGTGGTCGCGGGGGGGGGGGGCAGTGTGGTAGTGGGATGCAGTGTCCGTGCCCCTGGCCAGTTGCCCCCCTCCATTCCCCCCAGTCGGTGAACCCGGAGGTGATCAGAGCATCCTGTGTGCATTGGCTCTGGTGCACACGTCATGCAGCCTCTCCTGCTTGCTTGGCGACCCCATGTCCTGCCCTCCCCAACATCCTCCCCGTCGGTCGAGGCCTGAAGTTTGTCCTGCTTGCTGCAGGCCACACGATGTGGGCGACCCTCTCAGCATCATACTGGAAAGCCCCTCCAGAGCGGTCTAGGCACCTGAACTGCATCTTCAGTAGGCGGAAGCATTGCTCGATCACGCTCTTGGTCGCTGCATGGATATCGTTGTAGTGGGTCTCCAGGTCAGTGTGGGGCCTCCAGATAGGCGTCATCAGCCACGACCGCAGTGGATAATCCCCGTCACCCAAGAGCCAGGGCATCTAGAACATGTCCGGAATCAGCGAGTGTGCCAGGATGAAGGCATTGTGCACATTGCCCGGGTATCGGGCACAGAATGGTACACAGCTTATGGTCACATCTCAGCTGCACGTTAATTGAGTGGTACCCCATTCGGTTTGTTTAGAGCTGCTGGCCATTCGCAGGTGCTTGTAGGGGGACATGCATCCTGTCGATCACCAGCTGGACCCGAGACACCCCATTAATGCCAGCAAGCCCCGCTGGCCGGGCATTCTGGTGGACACGGTGGGGGCGGGATTGACGCCGGCCCTGGGATATTCCCGACCCGAGGGGGGGGGGGGGCGGTCAGAGAATCACGCCCTGTGTGCATGCCACGTGGGTGCCCTTGCACTCTGGGCTCTCCCATTGCACAGAGGCCCACCCGGGTGGCAGCTTGCAAAGTCATCTTGGTTCCTCGCTCTGCTCCATGCCCGTCGATGTCTGTGTCTGTCCCGTTGCCGGGCCTTATCTGTCTTTGTATTCCCTTTCTGCTCTGTGCATCCCCTGTTTTTGTTCCCCCCTTCCCCTACACCCCCCCCGGTCCCCCATCCCTCTGGTCGCCCCCCCCCCCCCCCAGTGTTCTCTCCCCCTTCTGCCCTCTTCCCCCCTCCCTTTTGGCCAGACGCTCCCTCTCCCCTGACAGGTGCACCGCGGCTTCTCTTACTGCCTGCCTTCCCGTACGAACCCTCCTCGCTAGTCAGGTGGCTCCCCTCCCAGTGCTGGTCTCGACCTGGCCCTGTTTTACCTACCCCTCTCCACCCCCTATCCCTCCCACTTGCCTGCTTCCCCTATTCTCGCTCCCCTTTCCTGTTTCCCATCTGCAAAGTGAGAAAGGGGACGAACAGGAAAACGAGGCAGCAGTCCCACTCAAAGATATAGTCCATGTTACAATCTTTCTTTCCGCTCCGTCCTCCACTCTCATTCCCTTACTTCCTCTGTCCCTGCCGCTTTCACCGCTGCCACATCTGCTCTCCCTCCAGGCTGTTCATTTTAACGAACTCATCGGCCTCCGCCAGAGTGCCGAAGTAATGTTCCTTCCTCTTGTATATTACCCAGAGTTTGCCCAGGATGAGCATGCCGAATCGCACCCCTTTTTATAGAGCGTCGATTTCACTCTGTGGATTTCGGCCCCATTTTTTTGTCAAGTCCATCCCACTGTCCTGGTCGACCCTGACTCTGTGCCCTTCCCACGATCATGATGTTGTCTGTCGGGCCCACCTTAGGATTTTTTCCCCATTCCTGGAATCGGCGCATCTTTGCAATTATCGCCCTTGGTTGCTCCCCAGTATTGGGGGTAGGTCGGAGCCACCTGTGTGCCCTGTCCATCTCTGGCGGGTTTGGAAAGCCTTCCCTCCCAACTAGATTGCCCAGTGGGGTCCCTCCCCTCAATCTCCTGTGTATTGCGCTCCTGAGGATCTGTAGGGATATCACAAATAGGAGCAGCAGGAACATCTACTGGATGGAATACTTCAACATTCAATATGTTCATATTAATTGTACATTCCTGAACTGTCCTTTTTTCCCTTTATGCTCACAGAACCGCGGGAAATCTCCCATCAATATAATCAGTGAGAATCCACAGAGCTCCCCGTGTCTAGAATACAGAAGATTCGCAAGTCTTTGATTGGGCAGTGGATATTATCCACATGGACTTCAATAAAGCCTTTGACAAGGTACCCCATGGCAGACTGGTACAGAAGGTGAAGTCAAATGCGATCAGAGGTGAGCTGGCAAGATGGACACCGAACTGACTCGATCATAGAAGACTGAGGGTGGCAGTGGAAGGGTACTTGTGTGAATGGAGGGCTGCTGTTTGCAATATCTATAAACGATTTGGAGAAAATGTAACTGGACTGAATAGTAAATTTTTGGATGATGCAAAGGTTGGTGGGATTGCGGATAGCAATGGGGCTGACAGTGGATACGGCAGGCTATAGATCGGTTAGAGACTTGGGTGGAGAGGTGGCAGATGGAGTTTCCTCCAGACAAATGTGAGGTAATGCATTTTGGAAGGTCTAATACAGGTGGAAAATAAACAGTAAATGGCAGAACCCTGAAGAGCATTGATAGGCAGAGAGATCTGGATGTACAGGTTCACAGGTCACTAAAAGTGGCAACGTGGGTGTAGAAGGTAGTCAAGAAGGCACACGGCATACTTGCCCTCATTGGTCAAAGCATTGAGTATAAAAATTCGCAAATCATGTTGCAGCTGTAAAGAACCTTAGTTAGGCCACACTCAGAATATAGTGTTCAATTATGATCGCCACACTACCAGGATGTGAAGACTTTGGAGAGGGCACAGAATAGGTTTACCAGGTTGGTATGGAGAGCATTAGCTATTTGGAGAGCTTAGATAAACTCGGTCTGTTCTGACTGGAACAATGGAGGTTGAGTGATGACCTGAAAGAAAATTATGATGGGCATGGACAGAGTAGATAGTCAAAAGCTTTTTCACAGGATGGAAGAGTGAATTACTCGGGGACATCGGTTTAAGGTGCGAGGGGAAAGTTTAGAGGAGATGTGAAAGGGAAGTTTTTTACACAGAGGGTGGTGGGTGCCAGGAACTCGCTGCCGGAGGAGGTGTTGAAAGCAGGTACGATAGTGATGTTTTAGGGTCGTCTTGACAAATACATGAATAGGATGGGAATAGAGGGATACGGAGCCCGGAAGTGTAGAAGGTTTTAGAAGGGCAGCATGGTCGGCGCAGGCTTGGAGGGCCAAAGCGCCTGTTCCTGTGCTGTAAATTTTCCCTGTAAGAAGTCTTACAACACCAGGTTAAAGTCCAACAGGTTGGTTTCAAGTCACTTGCTTTCGGAGCACTGCTCCTTCCTCAAGTGAATGAAGTGTGTTTGTATGTGTGTGTTGGTATCTTTGAGTGCATGTGTGTTTGTATGTGTTTCAACACCATGATCCCAGCCAAGCGCATCTCAAAGCTCCAAAACCTAGGACTTGGCTCTCCACTCTGCAACTGGATCCTCGATTTTCTGACCAACAGACCACAATCAGTAAGAATGAACAACAACACCTCCTCCACAATAGTTCTCACTACCGGGGCCCTGCAAGGCTGCGTATTTAGCCCCCCTACTCTATTTCAGATCCAGAGCATGAATAGATTTAATCATTTGGACCCGTTCTACCTCGTAAGGGGCTAGCCGCGCAGTTTCAGCAGCCTGGATACAGGAGTAGCGCATGGTGGCATGTTCATGAAGCACACAGGACTCAATGGCCGTGGAGAGAGTGAGCTGCTTTACTTTTAGTAGCTGCTGGCGCAGGGGCTCAGATTGAACACCAAAAACAATCTGGTCATGGAGGATGGAGTCGGAGGTGGACCCGTAGTTGCAAGACTGCGCAAGGACGTGGAGGTGGGTGATAAAGGACTGGAAAGGTTAGTCCTTACCCTGAATTCGCTGCTGAAACATGTATCTCTTGAGGCTCTCATTGACCTCAACCGCAGAGTGGCTGTCGAACTTCAGAATTATGGCCTTGAACTTCGATTTGTCCTCCCCCCTCTGCGAAGGTGAGCGAGTTGTAAATGTGCAGAGCGTGGTCACCGGCTGTGAAGAGGAAGAGAGCAATCTTCCGTGCGTCCGAGGCAACTTCCATATCCCTGACTTAGAGGTACAGCTGGAAGCGCTGTTTGAAAAGTTTCCAGTTCTAGCCCAGATTCCCTGCAATGCGGAGAGGAGGCGGCGGGCGAATGGAGTCCATTCTGTACGATGGCTCGAGATTGGTGGAAGGCAGATCACTGAAAGGTAGGTCTCAGAAGTGCGAGCATCCCAGAACCTCTGCTACCATGAAGTGTTAGCTAGTGTAGACTTGAGAGATGAACAAACACTTCCAACACTGATGAAGGTTCAACTCAATTTTATTAGCTCCTTCTAACTAACTAACACACAATGACTGTGGGTCTAAATGATGCTAACTTAGACTGGAGACCTAAGCCTTGTCCGAAACAGTTGATTCAGTACGTGTTGTAAGGCTGTGCTGGGCTGGATGAGTTCTTGTTACACTCAGAGGCAGCACCTAGAATGAGCGGGATCCGTGGTGCCCTCTGCCTTTATAGTGTGTGTATTCTAACTGCTGATTGGCTGCGGTGTTTGTACATGTTGATTAGTCCCTGTGTGTGTCCATCAGTGTGTGTTTGCACCATGATATACTGGTGTATATTATGACACTACACACACGACTGCATGGCAAAATTTTGTTCCAACTCCATCGGCAAGTTTGCTGACGATACGATAGTGGGCTGGATCGCGAATAATGACGAGTCAGAATACGGAAGGAAATTGAGAATCTCGTGGAGTGGTGAAGCGACAACAATCTCTCCCTCAATACCAGCAAAACTAAAGAGCTGGTCATTGGCTTCAGAAAGCAAAGTACTGTCCACACCCCTGTCAGCATCAACGGGGCAGAGGTGGAGATGGTTAGCAGTTTCAAATTCCTAGTGGTGCACATCTCCAAAAATCTGTCCTGGTCCACCCACGTCGCGCTACCACCAAGAAAGCACAACAGCGCCTATACTTCCTCAGGAAACTAAGGAAATTTGGCATGTCCACATGAACCCTTACCAACTTTTACAGATGCACCATAGAAAGCATCCTATTTGGCTGCATCACAGCCTGGAATAGCAACTGCTCGGCCCAGGACTGCAAGAAACTTCAGAGAGTCGTGAACACCGCCCAATCCATCACCTGCCTCTCTTTGCGTGAGTGTGTTTTTGTGTGTGAGTGCGTGTGTGTCAGAGACGCATGGCTGGTGTTCAACAAAGTGACATTTTCTGAGGAAACAATTTGACACTGCTTTCATTTTTGTAATTAATCTTTGTTTATTGAATTACCACACACACATTGTCCAGATTACAGTTAGTCAGAATGGTGACCTACCCAGCTGGTGAGCAGATAGTTGAGGAACCTCAGTGGAACCTCACAGTCTCCTCTCAGCGAATTTTTAAAAATCAGAACACCATCTATTTCAGAAAAGATTGCGACGGCACATGCGGGCTCGGTCCGTTTCTCTAACCCTCCTGAATAGTGAATAATCTTTACTTCACTCCACCTGGTCTCTAATATTCACGCAGCTTGGAGATCTGGGCCATGAGCGGCCGGAGAAATGCCAGGGTTTGGACAGGAGAGAAGAGGAAAATGACCAACCAGACTGGTAACAGTGGGGGAGGGACTTTGGTTAATGTGGTGAGAGCAGAGAAGCTGGGATTGTCCTCCAGGCACCGAAAGTGAAGGGAAGATGGAAGAGAGGTGTTCAAAGTCAGGATGAGTGTTGACAGAGTGAATAAGGAGGGACTGTTTCCAGCGACAACAGGGTCTGTAACACGAGAAAACAGATTTAAGCTGACCAGATGCAACATGAGGAAACTTGGCTCCACGCGGTGAGTTGCTGTGATCTGGAATGTGCTGCCTGACAAGGCAGTGGCAGTGAATTCACTCGCTAAATTCCAAACTGAAATGGATTGAATATTTGAAGGTGCAACTTCCGCAAATCTACTGGATTTGGGGAAAAAATAGATTCCTTTTCACCACAGCTGGCCAGATGGGTGAAATTCCCCCTTCCTCCTCTGGAGCATTCTGTGATCACAGTTTCTGATGACATTGTGCAGATCCACAACTCTTCCAGGAAGTCACTTGGAGGCTCAGTTTGACAGATGGAAATGTAGCAGGGAGGTGACTGGAAGCCATTGCAGACAGCACAGAACAATCCTGAGCAGCAAAGAAATACTTGCAGCTACTCCCATCTCCTACGCCAGCCATAAAATGGACAGTTATCTTCAGAACATCAGAAGGTAGTGTGAGAAAGTGCAGAAGGATTAGCCATGATCCTGCTCAATTGAGGGCCATATGGCCTCCTAGTTCTTAATGTATTCTATCCCCGCTGCCCCAATTGACATTTCAAATGCAGAAGAACATTTTAACTGAAGGGGAACATTTTCAAGATATATGACAGTTACCGAAGACCAGTTATTTGCCCTATCCACCACAAATGACCACGTTGATTCCAGCGATCGCCACACTTTCCACATTGATGTCTGAAGGGCGAGCGAGTCATTAAACATCCAGCAGAAGGATTCAATGGCGGCTCACAGACAGCATCTGCAAATCATATTCCTTGGTCACACAATTGGATCGAGACAATGATCCCACGGGGTGTGAAAACAAAAGTTATTGAGGAGTTTTCAATGCCCTCGACACAAAGGGAAATAATGCGATTTCGTGGCATGAGAGGATTTTACCATAAATTTGTGCCAAATTTTAGCAGCGTGGTTGCTCCACTGATGGACTTGCTGAAGAAGCGCAGCAAATTTCAGTGTACAGCGGAGTTTCAACAGGCATGTGAAGGCCTGACGTCTGTGCTAAACACTGCTCCTGTGTTGGAGAATTACAAGACACTTTGTGATCGGATTGAATGAAAGTATCTGACCTTAAAGGAAGATGCTGAAGCGTGGAGAAATGGATGGCTTGCTCGGAGACCTTCTTGTCCACAGAGACAGTTAATCAAGAGGCATTCAGCTGCAGGAAAGCAAATAACTGAAATGCACTGTACTATTATCAAAGTTGCCTGTTTCGTTTATTTTTAACAAATATATGTTATTGTCAATTGTATTAATGCAAGTGAAAAGGTGAAAAATGAAAACATCTTTGAAGTTGATGGTTTATTTTTTTTCTTGGGGGAGGTGTCATGGGAGGATCCTTGAAGAAAGGTTTTTGTCTTGTCACATGGCTTCAGTGATGTCATTTTGTGGGTGGAGCTGGGATGTTGCTCTGAGAATTTTTACTTTAGTTTATCAGACTTGGCTGCTGTGGACTCAGACAGAGAAGTATTTTGGCCTGTTTCTCTATTTTCAATTATAATGAGCTACTCAAAGAAAGAAATCCGATGATTAAGGTTACGTGCTGTTTGGTAAAACTGGTTTTTTGGTTTATGGGATATTGTTATTGAATTGGAACAGTTAATGGGGAATTCATTAAGGGTTATACATCGATTACTGTAGCAGTCTGGGGTCTTCATGTTTTTGGTTGATAAATAGCCTTACAGTGGGCGTTTATACAAATGTTAACTAAATTCATAGAATAAAGTGTGTTTTTTTGATTAAAATTGCCTAAGAACTCTGTTGCACAACACCTGAAATACAGGCTCTTGTGCTTATCCTAGCCAAAATCATTAAACAGTTTTGTGTCTGGTGAACTTCATCATGTACTTTGGTGTTTTCTAAACGCTGGCCCATCACGCAACATAAAGTTGGTATACCACAAGGAGGGCATTTGTTTCAGAGCGGTTTACCTGGCGAGTCTCCGGGCCAAGACAAAGACTTCTTTTTGAGACACCTGAAGAGGTTGAGGACTTTATCAACAAAGATGGACTGAGGTCCAATTAAATGCGAGGTGTAGTGGTGTGGATATCTTTTTTTGCAGTTTCTTGTCAAAGCTGCGGGCTGAAGGGGTGCTGAGTTTCACTATATATGGTTCTTGATAATCGGTTGTTGAAGTGTTTTTCTTCCGAGTTGAAGGAATAATTATATGTTGTACCATTCAGATGGATCTGAATCGTTTCCCTCCCCAGAAATTTAATTCGCATTTTGGCCTTGATCGTGTGGCTTTTATTGTCCTGATGGGAACTAGCTTGCGAGCAACGCATAATGTAGGCAAACAGGAGAGAGGTATGGGGGAGCGGCAATGTAAAACCAGGACTAATAGGTTTGGCGTGGTTCGGGTTTGAGTTGGGAGAGGGAAAGGAGTGAGCAGAAATTTGTAACTGGTTCCACATCGACTGATCTTGGAAGGGGCCTTTAACTGTGTATCTAAACCCAGAAATATCTGGGTCTATCGACGATTGCAACAGTGCTTCAAACTTTCATGAAGCAGGTGGGAGGGAGGGGACAAGGGGAGATTCCTACATCCACATGATTAGGAAATCTCGTATTTCTCACATGTCCATACGGTCTACTCAAGAAATCTCTGTTTTGTTTGGTAAGTCTCTGTTCCTGGGAGTCTTAAAAGTAGAATATTTGGCGATAGTGATCTCTGATCACGCTCCACATTTGGTAGACAGGGAGCTGGAGACAGGCCCCATTGATACTAGATGTGCCACTATTGGTTGAGAAGGGGTTCTGCGATCGCATGGCCGCGGCCATTGAGGAGTACATCAGGTTAAACAACAATGGATCTGTCTCTTCCTTTACACTGTGGGAGGCGCATAAGCCGGTGATTAGAGTAGAGGCGATCTTATATAAAGCATACTTACATAGGGCACTGAGGGAGCGTTTAGTGGGAGAGATCCAGGAAACAGACCGCTTCTTCTAGGAGGCTCCTCCTCCGGAGCTGTTTGCTACCAGGAAGTGGCTTCAGGTGCAGTTTGACTTGCTATCCACTGGAATGGTCGAGCAACAGCGCCAGCGCCAGGGGCGTGGGGTATGATCACCGGGAGAAGGCAGGTCATCAGTTGGTTCCCCAGCTGAGGCAACAGGCGGTCTCTCTGGACCTAATGAAGTCCGAGTACTGGAAGGGTGGATTAGTGACAACACCGATAGGCCAATGTGGCTTTTCAGACCTTAGCCAGGATCTGTACAGGTCAGCGCCACTGGACAGAGTGTGAGATATGATGGAGTTTCTGGATATGTTGCTCCCCGAGAGGAGGAGGGTTGGGAGTAGCTGGCGACCCCGCTAGCACCAGATGAGGTGATGAGAGTGATTGGATTGATGAAGAAGAATAAAGCCCAGGGCACTGATGGGTATCCTGGTGAATTTTACAGGTAATTATATTTCGAGCTAGGACCAGCAACGGTAGATATGTCCGATGATGCTGTAGCTCGAGGTTATCTGCCAGATATGCTGATACAAGCCTCCCTCTCCCTTATTTTATGGAAAGATAAGGACACAACGGAGTGTGGTTCCTACAGGCCCACTTCACAGCTAAATGTGGATGACAACACGGGTGGAGAAGGTAGTCAAAAAGGCATATGGCATGATTGCCTGCATTGGCCGGGGCATTGAGTGTAGGAATTGGCAAGTCATGTTGTAGCGGTATAGAAACTCAGTTAGGTCACACTTGGAGTATAGTGTTCAATTCTGGTCGCCAAACTACCAGAAGGATGTGGAGGCTGGAGTGAGTTTGCAGATGAGATTTACCAGGATGTTGCCTGGTATGGAGGGCATTAGCTATGAGGAGAGGTTCAATCATCTCGGTTTGTTCTCACTGGAATGACGGAGGTTGAGGGGCGACCTGATAGAGGTCTACAAAATTATGAGGGGTATAGACAGAGTGGATATTCAGATACTTTACCCCACAGTAGAGGGGTGAAGTACTCAGGGGCACATGTTTAAGGTGCGAGGGGCAAGGTTTAGAGGAGATGTACGAGGCAGATTTTTTACAGAGAGAACAGTGGGTGCCTGGAACCCACTGCCGGAGGAGGTGGTGGAAGCAAGGACGATAGTGACGGTTAAGGGGCATCTTGCCAAATAAATGAATAGGATGGGAATAGAGGGATACGGACCCCAGAAGTTTAGAAGTGTTTAGTTTAGACGGGCAGCATGGTCAGTGCAGGCTTGGAGGGCCGAAGGCCTGTTCCTGTGCTGTACTTTTCTTTGTTCTCACAGGACCATTTCACAGCTAAATATGGATGCCAACAAACTGGCTAAGTTACTTCCTTTGCGGTTGGAGCCAAGTGTCCCAGATATAGCGGTGGGAGACTAGACGGGATTTGTGAAGGGTCGGCAGCTCTTCTCTATTATACACCGGGTTCTGAATGCTGCCATCGTGCCTTCTTTGGCAGTATGTGATTAAAGCTATGAATGCAGAGAAAGCATTCGACAGAGTGCAGTGGAAGCACCTCATTGAGGGACTTGGGGGGGGGGGGGGGTTGGATTCGGGCAGAAATGTGTGTAACTGCTCGACACGAATCTCGGGGCGCGCGTTCGCTTCAAGGCAGCAATGTTGTGATACTTTCCTCTGAGCAGGGGTACAAGACAGGGATGTCCATTGTCAGCGCTCCGTTTCGATCTGCCGATAGAACCTCTGGCAGTGAGGGATTCTGAGGGATGGAGGGGGATTGATCAGCTTTATGATGATGACCTGCTCCTTATGTCACGGATCCTGTCTGCTCTATAGACGGGTTGATGAGGCTGCTGAGCCTTTTGCTTCTTTTCGGGCGGTAAATTAATCTGGGAAAAGTCAGTACTTCCTGCTTAGTCCACCAGAAGGGCTGCTAATCTGGGGGCATTGCACTTCCGCCTGAGCAGAGGTAGTTTCTAGTATCTGGGCATGCAGGTTTCATATTATTAACATAGGTTTCATAAGTTAAACTTTCTAAGTTTGTTTGATAAAGTGAGACTTGATTTACAGAGATGGAGTAGCCTTCTGTTTTCCCTGGTGAGCAGAGTTTAAAATGAACATTCTGCCGAGGTTTCTATTTGTGTTCCCAATTTTTCTTGCTAAATCGCTCTTTGATGGAGTGAACAAGTTAGAGAATGCCTTTATATGGATGGGCAGGGTGCCGAGAATTCACAGGGTGTACTTCCAGAGGGGCCAACAGTCGGATGGCCTAACAGTATGTAATTTCCTCATATATTACTGGGCGGACAAGGCGGAGAAGGTGTTCGGGTACGACACATACTCGGACACCATGTGGGGGAGGTTGGAGGCAAGGTCATGGAGAAGGTCGAGCCTTTCTGCCCAGTAACGACACCTGCCCATGCTCTCTGGGTACTATTGGCCGGCTAACGTCTCGATGGTACTTAAGTGGGTAATGGATGATGAGGGGACAGCATGGAAATGGATGGAGAAGGCGTCCATGGAGGCACGAGCCTGAAGACACTGGTAACGGCACCGTTGTCTCTCCCTCCAACGAGGTACTCTACGAGCCTGGTGGTGGCGGCTACCCTCAAGATTTGGGAACAGTGGAGGCGACACAGGGGGGATGTGGGGGGCTCGGTGGAGGCTCCGCTGCGGGGGAACCACCGGTTTGTCCCAGGGAACATGAATGGCGAGTTCCTGTGGTTGCACAGGGTGGGCATTAGGAAGTTGGGGGACATGTTAATTGACGGGAGGTTTGCGAGCATGGGTGAGCTGGAGGAGAAGTTTGAGCTCTCCCCGGGGAATATGTTCACGTACCTTCAGGTCAAGGCGTTTGCTAGACTGCACGTGGAGGGGTTCCCTTCGCTGCCCACGCTGGGGGTAAGGGATAGGGTGCTTTCGGGGGTGTGGGGCGGGGATGGGAAGGCATCTGACATCTACCAGGTGATGCAGGAGGTGGAGGAGGCGTCGGAAGAGGACCTAAAGGCTAGGTGGGAGGGGGAGCTGAGGGAGTAGATTGAGGAGGAGACATGGGCGGACGCCCTGGAGAGGGTGAACTCCTCCTCTTCATGTGCGCGGCTTAGCCTCATACAGTTCAAGGTGCTGCACGGGGCCCACATGTCCGAGTCTTGGATGAGTAGGTTTTTTCGGGGCGAAGACAGGTGAGTCAGGTGAGTCCAGCGAACCATGCCCATATGTTCTGGGCATGCCCGGCACTGGAGGATTTCTGGAAGGGGGTGGCGAAGACGGTGTCGAGGGTGGTATGATCCAGGGTCAAGCCAGGGTGGGGACTCGCGATTTTTGGTGTTGGGGTGGAGCCGGGAGTGCAGGAGGCGAAAGAGGCCGATGTTTTGGCCTTTGCGTCCCTCGTAGCCCGGCGGATAATCTTGCTGCAGTGGAAAGATGAGAGACCTCCGAGCGTAGAGACCTGGATCAATGGCATGGCGGGATTCATTAAGCTGGAGAGGGTCAAATTCGCCCTGAGGGGGCAGGTACAAGAGTTCTTTAGGAAATGGCAGCCTTTCCTCGACTTTCTGGCTCAACGATAAGGAACTTGGTCAACAGCAGCAGCAACCCGGGTGGGAGGGGGGGTGGGGGGAATAGTAGGATAGTGTTTCAGTTAATTTGCTTATTGTTAAGTTATTTTGTTGTTTATTGGGTTTGGGGGGGGGGGGTTGTTATATGCGTTGTTACAGGTGCCGGGGGATGTTTATTATTGTTATTATTGTTCTGTTGATATATATTTTTCAAAAAATTCCAAAAAAATATATATATTTTTTAAATCATAGAATTTACAGTGCAGAAGGAGGCCGTTCGGCACAACGACTCTGAACCGGTCTTTGTAAAGGCCACCCTAATGAACCCCATGCCTCCACCCTATCCTCAAAACCCAGAAACCCCTTGCCTTTTTGCAGTCAAAGAACAATTTATCCTGTACAATCCACCTAACCTGCACATCTTTGGACTGTGGGAGGAAACCGGAGCACCCGGAGGAAATCCACACAGACACGGGGAGAACGTGCAGACTCCGCACAGACAGTGACCCAGCGGGGAATAGAGCATGGGACCCTGGAGCTGTGAAGGAACAGTGCTATTGTGCACATATCTGACACGGTGGGGGAATTTGACCGTTTCCCGGGATATAAATTGAAAATGGGGAAAAGTGACGTATTCCGGATAAATGCCGGGTTGGGGAGAAGAGGCTGGGGGAGTTGCCGTTCCGAGTGCTGAGGGTGAGTTTCTACTATTTCGGGATACAGGTGGTGGTGACTTCGGCCGAGCTGCATAAGGTAAACTTGGCGCAATTGGTGGAGTGATGGAGGCGGTCTTCAAGAGGTGGGATGTGTAGCCCTTGACTCTGGCAGGGTGAATACAGGCAGTGAAAATGACGGTGCTGTCCAAGTTTGTGTTCGCCCTTCACAACCTCCCCATTTTGTTGCTAGAATGGTGAATGGGATGAGTTTGAGGTTGGTGTGGGCAGGAAAGGTCCCAGGGGGAGACCAGTTTGAGGGCACTGTTGAGGTTGGTGTGGGCAGGAATGGTCCCTGGGGGAGACCAGTGTGAGGGCACTGTTGCCGGCACCCCTGTCATTCCTGTCGCTCCGACACTCCATGATTTCGGTGGTGGTATCTGCATTGAGGGTTTGGAACAAGTGTAGGGAATAGGAAGACATGCCTCTGTGGGCGATAGCGGGGCTGCACGCGAGGTTCCGGTGGCAGGTTGAGACAGAGTACTTCAGGGATTTGTTTATGGGAGGAAGGTTTGCCGGCCTGGAGGAGATGAGGAGATGTCTCACTTGCCGAATGAAACCAGGTTCAGGTACCTGCAGGTGATGGATATTGTTATAAAAGGGGTGCCGTCCTTCCTGCAGCTGTTACCGCCGGTGCTGCAAGTCAAGACGCTGTCCGGGGATGACACTGGGGAGGGTAGATGCTGGATATATGTGCAGAGCTCATGATTAGGGAGGAGGTCAGATACGAGTGGGAGGAAGAGATGGGATGGAGTTAGGGGCTGGAGTGTGGAAGAAATCCGTGTAGGTGAATGCTTCCTCGTTGAGTGCGAGGTTCAGCCTCATCTCATTTAAGGTGGCGGACAGAGCACACATGATGGTCTTTAGGATGAGCCGTTTCTTTCGCGGGTGGAACATGGGCGGGATGTTGAGGGGAGAGGAGTGGTGAATCTGTTGCAAATGTTTTGGATGTATTCGAGTTTGAGGGGGTTTTGGATAGGGTTAGGGGATGTATTGTCCGAAATTCTGAACATCGGGGTGGCTCCGAGTCCGGACCTGACGATAATCGGAGTGTCAGAATAGCGGCAGTTCAGATGGGGAGAGTGGCCGGTGTCTCGGCCTTTGCCTCCCCGATGAGCCGGAGACAGATTTTGGAGACTGGGAGCCGCCAAAGGCGAGGGTTTGGGTAATGGAGCTGGTAGAATCTTTGCACCTGTAAAGAGTTTAGTTCACCACACGTATAGCGGAAGAGGAGTTGACCCTGAGGTGGAAGCAGTTTATTCACTTCTTTAAAGTGAATGCATGTGTCAGCGGAGGCGGTGGAGGAGGGGAGAATGGATGTTTTGTTTTGTTTCGGGGGAAAGCAAAATAATGAGGTGGGTTTGGTGTGATGGAGGGGTGAGGGTTGGAGTGTGGCGGTGGAGGAGTGGGTAGACTGTGAGAGTGAGTTGTTAGTTTGCTGAACTATTGCCCAGCTTTGGCTTTTTTCTTTTTGTAAATATGAAAAATGCCTTCAACAACAGTATTTTTGTAAAACAATTTGGATGTGGGAATTCCAGTAAATATTTCTGCACAGTCGATCCACTGAATTGGAGGCAAAGAAGTGAAGTGAAGATTCAAAGATTGACTGGGCGCAGGCAGCCGACTCAAAGAAATAGAACTCACTGTTCCATTTTCACGCTCAGTGTCAAAGGGGAAATTGACACAAATGCAATCATCAATGTATCGAATATAGAGGCGGTTATTCAGATAGAATGTTACCGATGGGAGGGGAGGACAGAACTAGGGGTCATATTTTGAGAATGAGGGGGTAAACATTTTATGTCTGAGCTAACCAGCGTTGTCTTCACCCAGGGACTGGTGAATCTGTAGAACCTCACTACCACAGAAAGTAGTTGAGGCCAAGACGTTATGTAATTCCAGGATGGAATTAGGAATGGCTCTTGGGGCTTAAGGGATCAAGGGGGATGGAGGGAAGGCAGGATTAAGATATTGAACTTGATGATCAGCCATGATAACAATAAATGGCGGAGCAGGCACGAAGGGCCGAATGGCCTTACGCTTTTTCTATTTTCTATCTATGTTTCTATGTATAAAGAGATGGAATTTGGAACCTTTGTTACTCTGAGACGAGGAGAGATTGAGCCAGATTGAGAATTTTGGCTAATTCTGAACACGACATTAAGAGACGATTCGAGCGAGAGTTTTAGAAACAGTGTCAAAATTGATTCAGAGAAATTTTCCGGGCAGCTGACCTCTGTCGCGTGGAGGGATTAAAGAAACTGAGATGATCTTGCAGGGACCCAGCCCCCCCCCCCCCCCCCCCCCCCGCTGTACAGACATCCCAATTGGTCAACTGTAAATTTGTAAACATTCTGTGAGATTTTCATTCAATTAATTATTGAATCCAATTGCACCAGCGAAATTGAACAGTCACATTCCAGAGTGCAGTGTATCTGAAAGAACACTCTGACATTAATGATTACATTACTGAATGGACAGTCAGAGTGAATGCCATCTCTGAAGCAATATGAGATCAAGGAAGATTTCTACCGCTGTTTAACACAACTTCCAATTATAATTATCATTTAATCTAATCATACTTGAGCAGTTTATGAGGTAAGATGTTGTTTAATTAAGTCTCAGAGCTTGCCTATTCACAACTGGGAATTAACGCAGGTATCTTCATTTGCTTGTCGAAAGTTTAAGAAAAACATCAATTTAAATAATATTGCAACGTCACTACCTCTATGGACAATCTGGAATGTATAAAGTTAGTGCTTTTGGAAAGTATCACCTCACATCTTCCTTCAGAAACATTGTCTGCTGGATCAAGGAACGGATTCACTTCACACAGAAAATGCATCGACCAATTCAATGGGTCAGGAAAGTATTCTATATGATCCTCGCCATAGTTGGTGTTCCTGGTAAGTGTCGAAAATCCATTATCCTGAGTAAATCTATGCATCAGGTTGCTTGTGGTATTATTCGGTGGATGATCATGTTACATTCAATCGGAATATTATTTATTTTATTCATTTACAGGATGTAGGTGTCGCTGGTTAGACCAGCACTTTTTGCACATCCCTGGTTTCCCTTCAGAAGGTGGTGGTGAGTTGCCTTCTTGAACCGCTGCAGTCCTTGAGGTAGGTGTCTGTGCACTCACAGTGCTGTTAGTTAGGGAGTTTCGGGACCTCTCCCCAGCGACAGTGAAGGAACGGCGATATATTTACTAGCCAGGATGGTGAGTGACTTGGAGAGGAACCTCCAGGTGGTGGGGCTCCCAGGAATCTGCTGCTCTTGTCCTTCTAGATGATAGTGGTCATGGGTATGGAAGGTGCTGTCAAAGGAGCCTTAGTGAGTTAGTGCAGTAAATCTTGTAGATGGTACACACGGCTGCCATTGTTCGTCGGGGGTGGAGGGTTTGTATATTTGTGGAATGGGGAGCAATCAAGCGGGGCTGCTTTGCCCTGGATGGTGTTGAGCTTCTTGAGCGTTGTTGGAGCTGCACTCATCAAGGCAAGTGGAAATACGTGCATCAAACTCCTGACTTGTGCCATGGTGGACAAACTTTGCGGGGCCAGGAGGAGAGTTTGCTGGCCCTAAGATTCTTAGTCTTTGACCTGTTCTGGTTGCCACAGTATTAATAGGGCTGGTCCACTCAATTTCTGATCAACGGTAACCCCCAGCATGTTTATTGTGCCGGAATGAGCGATAGTAATGTCATTGAATGTCAGGAGGTGGTGGTTAGATCCTCTCCTGTAGGAGATGGCCATTGCCTGGCACGTGTGTGGCACGAATGTGGCTTGTCACTTGTCAGCCCAAGCCTGGATAATGTCCATGTCTTGCTGCATTTGGATATGGTGCTTCATTACCTGAGCAGTCTGGAATTGTGATGAACATTGTGAAGTCATCTGTAAACATTTCCACTTCTAACGTTACGATGGAAATGAGGTCATTGATGAAGCAGCTGAAGATTGTTGGGCCGAGGACACCACCCTGAGGAACTCCTGCAGTGATGTCCCGGAGCAAAGAGTATTAAACTGCGACCACCATAACATTTTCCTTTATGCCAGGTATGACACCAACCAGCGGAGTGTTTTCCCACTGATATGCATTCACTCCTGTTTAGCTAGGGCTCTTTGATGTCATACTCGGTTAAATGCTGCTTCAGGTCAACGACAGTCTCTATCACCTCTGGCATTCAGCTCTTTTGTCCATCTTTGAACCAAGGTTGTAATGAGGTCAGGAGCTGTGACCTTGGCGGAACTCAAACTGAGCGTCCGAGAACAGGTTATTGCTGAGTAAGTGCCGCTTGATAACACTGTTAATGTCTCCTTCCAGCAATGTGTTGATGATGCAAAATTTTGAAGAGCGGTAAGTGGCTGGGTTCGATTTGCCTGTTTATTGGCACAGACACACCTGGGCAATATATCACCTTGCCGAATAGATGCCAATATTCCAGCTTTACTGAAACAGCTTGGCTAGAGGCTCGGAAATTCCTGGAACACAAGTCTGCAGCACCTTTGAGGGGATATTGTCAGGGCCCAGAGCCTTTGCAGTAACCATTCCCTTCAGCCATTTCTTGATATCACGTGGAGTGAATCGTATTGCCTGAAGACGGATATCAGTGATGCTGAGGACTGCTGGAGAAGACTGAGAGGGATTGTCCACTTCGCACTTCTGTCTGAAGATTGTTGCAAATGCCTCAAATTCAGTCCCAGTCCAGCAGCTATGTTCTTAGGACCCGGCCAGTTCGGTCTGTGGTGCTACTATCGAGCCTTGATGTTGGAAATGGAAGGCCCCCACTCAGAGCATATCCTGTTTCTTTACCGCCCTCAGTGCTTCCTCCGTGGTGTTCAACATGAAGCTGTACTGATTCATCAGCTGATGGTGACTGGAATGTGATAATCAGCAGGATGTATGTTTGCCCATCTTTAATCTGAAGCCGTGAGACTTCATGGGTTAGAGAGTCGATGTTGAAGAATCCCAGGGAAACTCTCTCCCGACTGTATACCGCTGTGCTGCCACCACCCCTGGGTCTGTCCTGCTGGTGAGACCGGACATATCCAGGAATAGTAGTAGTGATGCCTGGGGCATTTTCAGAAAGGTACCAGGTGTAAAGTACATTTTGATACACTCGTCCGTACAGTAAAGTGTATTCATTAAATTCCCTGCATTATCTCTGCAATTATATACCGTATACACATTTTCTAGCTCGAAGACTCTCTGTGTGATACCGTTGCAGCATTTAGCACTATGTGGTATCCTGTTGAATCAAACATTAAACCAGGAAACTTGGTATTACCAATGTTATCCGTTAACATAACTTATACAGAGTGTATGTGACGAACTGAAGAGGAAGACCTGACCCCGGTGACCATGTTTGGAACATGTCAAAATAACATTGCCCCGAGTGTGGGTAATTAACTGGAGTCCACACCCGGCTGCAGTGACATGCATTTCCTGGACATTCTGTCATTGTACAATTGTATTCAGTGTGGGGAATAATCTAACTCTTATTCCAAGTAGAGTTAATGTCAGAACTTTACGGTGCTGATTAATCTCCTTCCCCAAGGATTGTCCTGAGAATGAGTTGATTTTGAATGTTTGGCTGCGGGGGTAACTGGAAATGTGCGTTTTGGATGGTTGCTGAGGTAATGGTTGAGATTGAGTAACCTCCGAGCCGTTCCTCACCCACAAGTTATTGATGTTAAATTCCATGCTGGCTGTGCTCAGAAACGGAAAATTACTGTCAGTAATTTCTATTCTATTCCTCCTTCTTCATCCTTCAGTTAACGGAATGGCAATCGTGATCCTGTCCCGTGGAAACTATGGCCTCTCCACCTGCACCACTCGATACCTGGTGGCAATGTCGGCGGCGGATCTCATGGTCATTATTACTGAGGTTATTACCAGGCGAATCAATGGTAATTATTTCGAATTCAATTTCCTGTACATCACTCCTGTGTGTCGTGTTCAAAATGTTATTATCCGTGCTGCCCTAGATTGTTCTGTGTGGTTCACCGTCGCTTTCACTTTTGATCGTTTTGTTGCCATTTGTTGGCAGAAGCTGAAATATAAATACTGCACCAAGAAAACTGCGGCCGTGATTCTAGCAACAGCCGGTATTTTGCTCTGTTTAAAGAACATTCCAATGTACTTTAGATATAAACCAAAGAAGATCATCGACAATATACCAATGTACTGTTCTAATGCGCCAAGCTATTTTACTGACCCGAGATGGATTGGATTCAGAATGTTTGAAAAGGCTTTAACCCCTTTGATACCATTCGGGTTAATTCTGTTGCTTAACGCTCTGACAGTCAGACACATTTTAGTGACCAGTCGAGTCCGTAAGGGATTGAGGAGCCAGAGCAAGGGAGAGAATCACAGTGACCCAGAGATGGAGAGCAGAAGGAAGTCTATTGTTTTACTCTTCAGCATATCCGGCAGCTTCATACTTCTGTGGTTGGTGTACCTTTTATATTTTTTTGATGCTGCAGGTGGGTTAAATTATGATTCATTTTATAACTTTGAAAAAATTGCATATATGCTGCGGGATTTAAGTTGCTGCACAAACACATTTATTTATGTGGTGACTCAGTCCCAATTCAGAGACAAGTTGAAGAGCACAGTGAAATATCCAGTTACATCAATTATTAATTTGATTAATAAACGATAACATTGAAAGCAGCTCAATGATCCAATCTACAGAACAGGAGGGGGCCACCGGAGGAAGGAAAAGAAAGGGCCTGGAGGATTCAAAACCTCAATGAGCCATCAACACAGGCAAGTCATCTGATCGTCCATCCATCCATCCCTGCAGGAGGGATTATCCATTCACAAACTATCGACATACACTGCTCACAAACACACAGTAACAATGCACACACACTAACTATAATTATACACACTTACTAACACATATACCATAATACACACTAACAAACCCATTGAATCCTAAAACCTGCTTCAAAGTGAAACATAGCAGTTAGTGAGGCATCATGGGGTGCATGGCTAACGGACTTGACCATTTGTGAAACCTTGTTAGTTCCCAGGCACATACATGGGAATGGCTTATTCAGCGGGACATCCCTTATCAGCAGCTGTCTCTGAGGAATGTTGCTCGACGCACAGAACCACAGAACCCAAGGACAGTCGATAAGGGGGCCTCCGCCTGTTGTTGATCACATCACTCAGCTCCATGCTGCCTGGCAACCAACAATTGTTATTGAATTGTATAAAGCCGACATGGGCTGTGTAGCTGTTTCCATAACTGTAGAAAATGTTCATGATTTCATATGTCCAGCGGATAGACGCTTGGTTTCCCAGCTTACTTTTACCCGATAGCATCATAAACCATTTGATGTTGAAGCATCCCCGATTGTAGGATCCTTCTGCATTCATTCCTGCGAACAGCACCACCATCCTGCTCAATGGGATAGATTCAGAACACATCCAGCAGCTCAGGTCTGGGCATCCGTGAGGCACATTGGTAGCAGCAGAACGGTACTCATCCACAGTCTAACCTCATGGCCTGGCCGAGGCTCAACTCTATAATTACCACCAAGTGAGGGGATCAGACCTGATTCAATGAAGAGTACAAGAGGGAATGCACAGTGCAGCTCCAGATATTCAAAGAAAATATGTGTCAACATAAAGCTACGACAGAGAATTTGCATGTGAAACAGCATAAGCAGCAAGTGACACACAGAGATAAGCAATCCCACAACGAACGGATTACATATAAGATCTGCATCCCTGCCCCATCCAGCCGTGAATGGTGGTGGACAAGTAAACAACTCACTGGTGGAGGAAGCACCACAAATATCCACATCCTCAGTGATGGAGGATCCCAGCACATCTTTGCAAAAGAGGAGGTTGAAGCATTCGCACGAATCTTCAGACGGGTGCTGAGTGGATGATCCATCTCGGTCTCCTCCAGAGATTCTCAGCATCATGGATGCCAATCTTCAGACTATTTGATGCACCTCACCTGAAATTAAGTAACAGCTGAAGGCACTTGATACCGCAAATACCATGTATCCTGACAATATCACAGAATAGTACGCACGACGGCTCCAGAACTTGCCCAGCCCCTAGCCAAGCTGTTCCAGTTCAAATACAACACTGACATCTACCTGGAAATGTGGGACATTTCCTCGGTCTGTCCTGTACATGAAACAGGACTAATCCAAACCAGCCGATTGCATCCTCGGTTAAAACATGGACAAAAGAGCTGAACACCAGAGGTGAGGTGAGTGCATCTGCCCTTGACACCAAGGCAGCATTTAATCGAGAATAGTCTCAAGGAGACCCAGCTAAACTGGGTCAATGGGATTCAGAGGGAAACCTCTACACTGCTCGAGTCATACCGAGCAGAAAGTAAGATGGTTCTTGTTGTTTGGAGGTCGTCATCTCTGTCCCAGCACTTTACCACAGGAGCTCCTCAGGGTCGTGTCCTCGGCCGAACCATCTTTAGCTGCTTCATCAATGACCTTCCTTCCAATATAATGTCAGCAGTGGCGATATTTACTGATGACTGCATAATGTCCAGCACCATTCGCGACTTGTCAGACACTGAAGCAGTCCACGTGCAAATGCAGCAAGACCTGGACAATATCCAGATTTGGGCTGACAAGTTGCAAATAACATTCGTGCCACACAAGTGCCAGGCAATGAGCATCTTCAATTAGAGAGAATCCAAACATCGCCCCTTGACATTCGATGGCATTACCATCACTAAATCCTGGCGGTTATAAGAAACCGAACTGGACTAACCATATAAATACTGCGGCTACAAGATCAGGTCAAAGGCTGCAAATCCTGCAGCTTTGAACTCACATCTTCCAATTCTCTTTGGTAATCTCCAAAGGAATGAAAATGAATAATTACGGGTCGGGGTCGCAGATTGTCCCGAGGCCTCAAAGAAAGGGTATGTTCCCTTTCTAACTAAACACGTCCAGATTTAGTATTGTGATGAATATAGGGATGTTGGATGTATTACGGGTACTTGGTGCAGTAAGCATTAAAGTTCTGGGTTAGTGGGTATGTGACTGCTGCAGTCTTGTTTCAAAATAATCCTGGTTTGAAAGGTGGGGGAGACGAAACAAATGTAAAAGTTTGAACCAATAGAATTTTGTTTGGAGTAATGTGACTCGCTGTCGAGTTCATTGTATTTCAGCTTGGAACGTTTATGTCCCTGCTGGCTGGAGCTAAGGCATCAGGCATTTTGGGAATACATTTCAGCTCTGATCTTTAATTTTAATGCACTTCATGCCAAACATGTGTAAAATAGCAACATATACAATACACACTCCATCAAATCACAGTCCACAGTATGGACAATTTCCCCCTTTTTAAGTGCTAACCTCCCGTCCCGCTTCCAGCCCTACCCCTACCAAACCCCCCCCCCCCCCCCCCACAACAAACAGTTCCACATACACCGTCATGAAGCCCTCCTCCGACCCCCTCAACCTGAACCTAATCTTCTCCAACCGAAGAAAGTCAGACAAGGGGCCCTTCACCTCCAGAAGCTCCGGTGATTTCGACGCCCCAAACATTGCTACCATAGGGTCCGGCCTAATCTCCACCCCCACAATCTTAAATAGTGTCCAAACCTCCACGTCCCAGAATCTCTCTAACTTCCAGCAATCACAGAACATGTGGGTATGATGTGCACAACCTGACGCTCTCTTCTGTCAATCATCAGTCACCGCCTGGATGAACCGACTCATCCTCGCCTGAGTCATATGTACGCTTTGCACGACCTTGAACTGAATCAATCTCATCCTCGTGCAGGAGGAGTAGAATTCACCCTCCACATTGCCTCTTACCATAGTCCTCAGACAATTACCCCCAACTCCTCCTCCCATTTGTTCTTGATCGTCACCTCTTGCGCTCCATAACCCCACCCCCCGCGCTTCCCCAACCACTGTATATATGCCAAATCCTACCCTCTTCCAACTCGTCTGGGAGCAGCAGTTGCTCCAACAAGGAGTAGTCCGGCAGTCTGGGAAACACCCTCCACTATTCGCGCAAAGGCCCATACCTGCATATGTATAGATGGGCTCCCCCTCCGTAACTCAAACCTCTCCCGCAACTTATCCAGACCTGCAAACTTCTCTTCTGAGTACATGTCCCTCATCCTCGCCAGACCTGCATCCCTCCATTTCCCGTACATTCCATCTATCTCGCCTGTATCTACAACACACTGCTGTCAACACCGACATGCACTTCAAATTAAACTGTTTCCTCGGCTGACTCCACAACCAGACCGTGAACAGCAGCACCGGACACCCCGTGTACGTCCCCGGAGATAACGGCAGCAGAGCTGACACCGTAATCGTCAGACTGTATCCCAATCAGGAATCCTCCTCCATCTTGAACCACTCCACCTCGTTCACCATTGCCTCACATTCTCCACATTAGTTTGGTAATGCCAGCCCCCCTTTATATCTCTGCAACTGTAACAGGGCCATCTCTACATGTGGCACCTCCCCGCCCATATGAACTCCCGGATTACTGTCTGCAACTTCCGGTGACAGATCAAGAGAGTCTGGAAAACAAACGGGAACCTTGGCAGCACATTTATCTTTACCATCTGCACCCTCCCTGCCAGAGTCAGGTCCAGCATATCCCATCTCATAAAATCTGTCCTCATCTCCTCCAAAGTTGTCAAATTCCACCTGTGCATTGTAACCCATTCCCTCGTCACCTGAATCCCCAAATCCCTAAACCTGTCCCTTTCTGCCTTGAACGGCAACATCTCCCAGTTGAACCCCCTCCCCGCCATTATCACCGGACACACCTCACTCTTCCCGACATTTAAATTATATCCAGAGAAAGCCCCAAACCACTACAATATTCTCATTGTCCCACCCATACTCTACAATGGGTCTGGCACAGACAACAACAAGTCGTCCGCGTACAACGACGTCCGATGGTCCCTGCTCCCCATCAAAATCCCCTGCCAGTCCGCAAACCCCCTGAGGGCCTTGGCCAAGGGATCAATCACCAGCGCAAACAGCCAGCGGCGAGAACGGACAGCCCTGTCTCAATCCCCTCTGCAATCCAATGCGGGAATCGAACCTGAGACCTTGGTGCTGTGAAGCAGCAGGGCTAACCAATAACACTATACTCCAGAATATTTGACTGCATAACACTGCACTACAGAATACTTTGCATGTACTTCACAACAGAGAACATTACAACACAACAATATATTACAGAATACTGTACTATATACTTCACGACAGAATACTTTACTACATAACACTATACCACAGAGTACTGTACTATATACTTCACGGCGGAATACTTTACTACATAACGCTCTACTACAGAATACTTTACCAAATGCTTGCCTACAGAATACTTTACTTCATACTTCACCGCAGACTACTTCACGATATAAAACTATACTACAGAATACTTCTCTACATAACACATGACACTGCGTATCAACGGAATTGAATGTTTATAAACTCTTTAAAACAATAATACAATCAACTAACATTTGAAAACAGCAGGCTGGGTTACAAGGATTGAATTCTATTGAGAAAACATCGGCCAGAAAATCGTATTTGAAAACAATGGACTGTCAAAAATTGGAAACTCATGAACGAGGTTTGACGAGACCACGAGAAAGAACAGTTTCAAATACTTCTATCGGCTACAGAACAATATGATTTGAGAATCTCGAAAGAACCGATCAATATATATAATAGAATCATAGATCTCAACAGTGCAGAATGAGGCCATTCAGCCCATCAAATCTGCATCGAGACTGGGAAAGAGCATCCCAGCTCGATCCACACCCCGACCCTGTCCCCATAATACAGCAACGGACGCTATGGGGTAATTTATCATGGCCAATAGACCTAACCTGCCCGTCTTTGGACTGTGGGAGGAAACCGGAGCACCCAGAGGAAATCCACGCAGACACGGGAAGGTGAAAACTCCACACAGACAGTGACCCAAGGCCGTAATTATGCCCGGGCTATCTGTGCTTTGCCACATCCCCTTAAACAATGAACTTCACTGGCTTGTCTCCAATATTACATTCCTAAACATTTCAGTATTCCTTACGCAAAAATCCCATCTCTTCAACTTGTCACTCTCAATATCAATTCTCATTGCTGCCCAGGGGATTAATTCCCAAAGACGCTTTGAAATATCTGTCAAGCCCCGCCAGCTCCTTGCCCAGACCAACTACGCATTTCTTCACACTGCCTGTTATTTCAGAACTGTGGGAGTGAAAGTAAAACATAAAATTCTGGCAAAAGTTGTACCCAAATCCTCACATTTGATTCAGACATTGCAAGAGTTATTCAGAAAAATGATATAAAGCAAATTATAGAACAGAATTATACAATCCCTGCAGGGCAGACGGAGGCCATTCAGCCCATCGAGTCTGTAACAATCCTTGGAAAGAAGCCCACACCTCCACCCTATCCCAGTAATCCTATTCCCGTAACAACCTCCCCGAACAGGCGCCGGAATGTGGCGACTAGGGGATTTTCACAGTAACTTCATTGAAGTCTACTCGTGACAAAAAGCGATTTTCATTTCATTTTTCATTTTATAATCACAGCTAACCTTATTGGCACTAAGGGGCAATTCAGCATGGCCAATCCACCTAACCTGCACATATTTGGACTGTGGGAGGAACCACAGCCGGAGGAAACCCACGCAGACACAGGGAGAAAGTGCAAACACCAATTAGACAGTCACCTATGGCAGGAATTGAACTCGGGTCTCTGGCGCTGTGAGGTATCAGTGCTCGCCACAGTGCTGGCCATTGTATTTAGGTCTTACGGGGTCAGCAAGCAATTGAAAAATATTCATATATGGCGATTGCTGAAGGGAAGACCGTGTGTCTATGAGATATTGCGATAGTCCAGCAGAGGGAGATTGCCAAATGTGAGACTGTACATAGATGTGTGTGTGTTTGTGATACAGAGAGTCCAGCAGAGCCTGATTGCTGGAGATGACAGTGTGTGTGTGAGATACAGAGAGAGTCCAGCAGAGGGAGAATGCTGTAGGTGAGTCAGTATATCTGTGTGTGGGGGAGATACAAAACATCGAGGGAGATTGCTGAAGATGTGTGAGAGACACAGAGAGAGTCCAGTAAGAAGAAATTGCTGTAAACCAATGTTCTTCAAACTTTCTTGACCGGGACCCATTTCTACGAACCTCAAAGCCTTCGCAATCCACGCCGGACGACCTTTTCGCTCACCTTTAATGTGATAGTTGAGCCTGCTCCGTCCTCACAACCTCACTTGCTTTGTTATTCAATTCAATAATACTAATAATGACTTCAGCTGACGTCTTAAGATCTCACTCCATCCATTGAAAGAGATCAAGAGGTTTGTCCTCGAACTCGCCATGTTCAGTCTTGAAATCCCTATGAAGTTTTGAGTGTTTTAATCTTTCATTTGCCAGTACTTCCCTGTGTATAACACGCATGGGCTTTGCATCCTGATTTCCTGTGCCACAATTAATGAACCCATACTTCAAGAAACCATCTGTATGCTGCTTTGTTCCTGATTTCAGAAACAAGGCCGACCTTCTCATCAGCAACCAAGCTGGGTCTTGGGGTTTGTTTGAAAGTTCTGGTGATGGGGCATCCTGCTTGGTGGCTTTGGCAATCTGCTCACGCAATCATCCAACATAGTTCACCACCTCCTTTCCCCTTAGGGCCTTGAGGTAATTAGGTGCAGACCACTGCTTGATCGCCTTGTGGTCAAAGATGTTGAACTGAACAAACTTTTCCACCAGGGACAGGTGTACAGCCCAGTCCAGCTACTTGCAGCGTTCCGCAGCAACGTGGACAGACTCATTCACAGGACCAGGGACGGGTAGAACCGCAGTTCATAGTGACCCTCGGTGTTTGCATACCGAGGATCGGTGCACAACCTGATCCAGCCACACACAAAGATGGCCATCAGGATGAGGGTGACATTGAGTACAGTTTACCCTCCCTTATCTGGAGATTTGTACATGGTGTCCTTTTGGAAACGATCCATCTTGGATCTCCAGGTGAACTTGAAGATGCCTCTGACACTGCCCTGGCACAGGATCGGGTTATGAACCAGACCGCACCACCTACAGCAACAATGAGAAAACCTCACACCTGGTGACCAAGTTTTTGGCTGCAATGGAGTTGCTCTCCCATGCTCACGAGAACATAGTTTTTTTCGGGAAAAAAATATACTTTATTTATAAATATCTCAAAATGCACAATCATTTCAAAATGGCCATCACACACAGTGCAATAATATTCAGGTTCTCTACGTGTGTCATTTTGCCTTCTTGAGGGCCTCCAATGCAGGCAAAGTAACATTGCAGACATTTGAAAATGGTCAAAACAAATGGTGCAAATAGTTGTTGTGGACCCTCAGAGTTAAAGGGCATAGTTAGATTAGTAGTCTCCTGTTCTATTATTTCCATGACATGCTTATCGTTTCTCATTATAATAAATAGTTTTTAAATCTGGTGCCAGTAATTCATTAGAGCGATCAAGGGTCAAACATCTAGGGAAAATACACAAATGATTGTTTACTTCACATTTGCGTCCGCGGTCTATGGGGCTGGACATGATCATGCACCCACCGAGGGTGTCGTAACATCATGGAGTGCTGCACTGTCAGAGGGTCAATACTGAAGGAGTGCTGCACTGTCAAAGGGTCAGTACTGAGGGAGTGCTGCACTGTCAGAGGGTCAGTACTGAGGGAGTGCTGCACTGTCAGAGGGTCAGTACTGAGTGAGTGCTGCACTGTCACAGGGCCAGTACTGAGGGAGTGCCGCACTGTCAGAGGGTCAGTACTGAGGGAGTGCTGCACTGTCAGACGGACAGTACTGAGGGAGTGCTGCACTGTGAGAGGGACAGTACTGAGGGTAAGCCGCACTGTCAGAGGGTCAGTACTGACAGAGTGCTGCACTGTCAGATGGTCAGTACTGAGGGAATGCTGCACTGTCAGAGGGCCAGCACTGAGGGAATGCTGCACTGTCAGAGGGCCAGCACTGAGGGACTGCTGCACCGTCAGAGGGTCAGTACTGAGGCTGCGATGTACTGTCAGAGGGGCAGTACTGAGGGATTGTTGCAATGTCAAAGTGCCAGTGCTGAGGGAGTGCTGCACTCAGAGTGTCAGTAGTGAGGGAGTGTTGCACTGTCAGAGGGTCTGTCCTGAGGGAGTGCTGCAGAGCCAGAGGGTCAGTACTGAGGGAGTGCTGCACTGTCAGATGGTAAGTACTGAGGGAGTGCTGCACTGTCATTGGGTCAGTACTGAGCCTGCGCTGCACTGTCAGAGGGTCAGTACTGAGGGAGTGCAGCACTCAGAGGGTCAGGACTGAGGGAGTGCTGCGTTTGGCTGAGGATATGATGCTTCCTGTTGGTCGCAACCTGTAACTGCAGCGTTACCTGTTTACATGGGAAATTCCCATTCGGTGCTCACATTGATAAATGTAGTGATTGCGCAATCATGAATCTGACAACATAGGAGGGGCTATTCAGCCCCTTGTGCTTTGAAAGAGTTGCAAAGCTTAGACCTACATATTCCATAGCACAGAAATTGATTCCTCTACAAATAGTGAAACTGCTTCCAGTGCCCATTACAGCCGTTCTGTGTGAAAATGTTGCTCAGCTCCTCCCCGACTTCTTTTTGCCAATTATGCTAAATCTGTGTTAATTGGTTGGCACCAACAGCAGTTACTGTTCATTTCTTCTATTCATGTCTGACATAATTAATAGCAGGTTTATTAAATCTGTACTAAATATTTTCTTCTCAATCCTCCCCTATTAAACTTCACTGTCCTATTTATTCTCCTGTGTTCCTTATTTCCCCTCCTCTATCCCTCTTGATTATATCTCTGTCACTTTATTTCACTATCACTCCTTCAATCCCCTCTCTGTTTCCATATCCTCTTTTTTAACCCCTCCCAGGTCTCCCTCCCATCCCCTTAACCCTTCCCCATTACCCCTCCCTCTCATCCCTCCCTATTCTCCTCCATTACCATTCCTACCTTCTCCCAATAACCTTGCCATTCCCTCCTTTCCCCATTTCCCTCCTCTCATCTCCCCATTCCCCCCTCCTCATCCCTCCCCATTCTCCCTCAGCATTCCCCCTCCCCTTCCCTCTCCCAAAGCCCCTCCCACTTAATTCTGTCACAATGAACCCTCCACATCCCTCGCATCTCACGTTATAAACTGCCGTTTTGAGCAGGAAGTGTCACATGTGCAGAGCGGGAATCCCAGTGACCTGGGGGGCGCATGCTCAGTGGTGTGGATCCGGGTGGCGTAATGCGTACTGATAGGCAGTCCGTGTTTTGAAATTCCTTTTGTTTTTTGCACCTCACAAAGATGGTCACCGCAGCGCGTAACTTGGCCGCGATTATTAACAAGAAGTCTTACAACACCAGGTTAAAATCCAACAGTTTTGTTTTGAATCACTAACGTTTGGAGCGCAACTCCTTCATCAGCTGAGGGAAAGAGCTGCGCTCCGAAAGCTAGTGATTCAAAACAAACGTGTTGGACTTTAACCTGGTGTGTAAGACTTCTTGTTAATAATGGCGACCAAGTTACGTGCAGCAGTCGCCACCTCTGTGCCAATCCCAATCCAACGCCAACATTTTTGCATCATTATAAACAAGGATCATAGGAGCGGGAACAAGAGTGAAACCACCGGGAGCTATCTCCTCCTCGACTGCCATTGGGAGAGTCTGGCCAACCGAAGAACACCTCCAGTGCGGAAGGAGGCCATTCAGCCGATGGAGACTGCACCCACCCTCTGAAAGAGCATTCGACCGCGGCAACCCCCTCTTGCAGCATTATTTCTATCGTGAAGAGTTATCGTTGACACACACTGGAGATTGGGGAGATTATCCTGCGTGGGCAGCACAGTGGTTAGCACAATTACTTCACAGCGCCAGGGTCCCACGTTCGATTCCCGGCTGGGTCTGTGTGGAAACTGCACATTTTCCTCGCATTTGCCATGATTTCCTCGGTTTGCTCCAGTTTCCTCCCACAGTCCAAATATGTGCAGCTTAGGTGGATTGGCCATGCTAAATTGCCATTCGTGTTGGGTGGAGTTTCCTGGATTATTTGGATAGGGTGGAGGTGTGCGGTTGGGTGTGGTGCTCTTTCCAAGAGCCGGTGCGACTCGATGGGCCTAAGGGCCTACTTCTGCACTGTAAATACTATGTTATATATTGTAAGTGGTCTCGAAGCAGGTTAATGTTGGCGGCTGGGTGAACAATATCTGGATCATCGGCCGCTGAGACCCTATCCTCTGCCTTTGTTATCTTCACCTTTTTAAGGAGCTGGGCTCCGAAAGATCGCGATTCCAAACCAACCTGTTGCATTTGAAGCTGGTGAAAATTTATCACTGTACCCAGCCTAGTCCACCGCCGCCATCTCCACATCATTATTACCTTCAAACTTGATTATTCTGCCAATCACCTGACTGGCCTCTCATTTAACAAGACTTTATAAAAAACAGTTCATGCTAAACTCTGCTATCTGACATCCTACCTGGCAGCAGTAGCCATTGCAGGATCTCCCATGTGTTCACTGACCAACATTGGCCGCCAGCCCAGATTCGAACTTTCAAATTGCTTCGAACTACATAACCCAGGAGGCAGCAGTGGCGGTGCGCCTGCGCAGGGGAATGCACGCGGGGGCTGACGGGAGCTGCAGTCACAGCCGCGCGCGGTGGCGGTGAGGTTTCCGAAATGAGGGCCGGAATTGGAGTACGTGCGCCTGCGCGGGTCGCCACGTGGCCCGGGGGGGGGGGGGGGCGTCGGTGACGGGAGACTCAGTCCAGCCGCGCGCCTGGCGGCGGATGGGTTTGGAATCTGCGGCAGCGGCTCCGATTGGAGGGGCGCACCTGTAAATCCTGGAGAGCAGGGACGGCGGCCAGTTAAACCCCTCCCTCCCCAACCTTCCCGTCATCCACCGCGCAACCGTAAACTGTGTAACTAACCCCTGGAGTGCCTTCCTGCAACCTGCCACCAGTCAGCACAACTCAATCAGATTTAACTCATGGACACCAACCTTTCTATTTTATATGCATTTTAATTGGCTGCGGTGACCAAAAGATCTGAGTTTGAGGTATCGATGCAAGGGATATATAAAACTTTCCAAATTCGTGCAATTGCAGAAAAAAGTTAGATGTTTTTTAAAGTGAGTGTTTTGAGGCACATTCGCTGGAGTGTCAGCTGTAGCCATCTAAGAGGGACACTGGGCTACAAAATGGAGAACTGCTCAGGCTGCAGGGAAAAACAGTCTGAGTGAGGACAAGCAGCTTGCAGAAGACTAATTTGCATTCTGCACGTACAGAAACCAGTTTTTGGCCAGGTGCAGAGTTTCAGCCAAAGGTGCAAATGGTAACAGATCTGCATAGTAATGAGGTGATCCAGATCCAGACCCCGTACAATAGAAACATTTAAGTATCAATGGATACTTTTCTGTAGACGCCCAGACAGAATGGCGCCACAGCAACCAGCACAAAGAACCGTAGGGACCGCCCCACCATCGAGGAACGACCCTCAGATTGGGGAGTTTGGAAGATATCGATTGGGAGAGAACCAATCGATACATGGCAGGTTAAAGAATCGCCCCAAGGGGGCATGGACATCTAGGACATTTAAGAGTAGACCCCGCACATGGTTCGGTCTGCTTTGCTCCGGCTCAGGACTGCTTGCTTACTCCGACCCAAGTTTGTTGTTTGTTACATCGCATCCTGACTCCAGTTTCATCACCAGCCGTTGAGCCATCAGCCATCGAACTGTAGTGCCAATACAACGAATCACTACGTGATCCAGACCTTGCTAGATCTTGACAACTTTACGATTCAGAAAGTTGCAGACCAAGAACGGGACGAAGGCCTTCTTCCCTGACCTTGCCTGTTCCTGCCGAGATAAGTATTTAGTTGTTTAGTATTGAAGTAAGTTAGTCTCTTTAGCATATGCATGTGTATTTATTATATCTGTTATAATAACACCAATCGTTTGGACTTACTAATCGGTGAATGGATTTATTACTTTGAACCTGACCTTGATATACTTGTGACGGTGTCTAAATACGGCACCTGGCGACTCCGAGCATAATTACACATACAGAGCCACAGCAATGTTAAGCACACTGCCTTTAACGGAGGCGTGTTAATCACACTTCAGTAAAACGCGCACATTTAGTGGCGACTTCCTGATGTGACGCGGTTACAAGTGGCACCCCCACTCCGTCGAGGACCCAGAAATTTGAATTAGAAATCTGAGTAAAGAAAAAGGAAAATCACAAGTAATCAAGGTGTTCAAACGAATAAAATAATTCGGAAGTGTGTTTGTGCATGCGTACTAACAGGG